>NW_007732298.1:71633-74810 GCF_000696425.1 Galeopterus variegatus | reverse complement strand
TGTGGCTCAAGTGAGATTATAGACAGGAAAGCCCTTTAGAGAATAAAATAGCATTGTATCATCATTAGCTACTACTGTCATTGCAGATTCACAAGCCCTTTCAGAATCTGTGTTCAAAATTAAGAATATTTTGGATTTTTTAAAAGTAATTCAGTACATATGCCAATTATTACATTCAGTAGGGTCTGGAATGGCAAATACAATTACTAAGTGTGATAAAGACTGTATGTAGCTTCATGATCATTTAGGACAGGTTTTACTCGTAACTGAATTACAAAAAAATTTTTACACTTCAATAACTTTTTGGATTTTGGAACTGAGTAATTGTCAGTCTGTATTCCCATGACTTTGATATTAAATGCCATTTCTTTTTGGGAAGTCCATGCAGATTCCATTAAAAAAAAAAAAAGCATTAATTAAATGTTGTGATGTCTGCATGAGACCTGCATATCATGGTAGACCAAAAGGAAAAAAAAAAAAAAAAGAAAAGAAAAAGAAAGAAAAACTAGACTTCATCAGGAAAAAAAAGAAAAAACATCACGAGAGTGAAAGGCAGCCCACAGAATGGGAGAAATTGCATATCTGATAACAGTCTAGAATCAAGAACTTATAAACAAAGGGAGCTTCTAGAGCCAGAGACCTCTAGAAAATGTGTATGTTTGTGCTCCTGGACAAATAGTGAGCTGTCACTACCAAGTTACAGTTAAAAATGATAAAAAAGAAAAAGAAAAAAAAGAAGAAAGGCTAAATGAGAAATGTTTCTCATAGTGCATAATTTTGAAATGTCTGTGCTCCCTCCTCAGTTTATTTCATTCAGGAACACAGTTTTTCATTTCACAACAGCGGAAATATAGTTCCACTGACAGGCAGCCCTGCTCGTGTTTGCATCGTTCCTCGTTTAAGCATCGCTCCCTACTCTGTTTGTTTGGGCTTTTTGCATCTATCGTCTATCATAGATATAAAGCATTTCCAAATCGCCTTTGAAGGAAGCAGTTTGATATGCTAAATTAAACGGAGCTCCAGAGACATTTGTTTAGGCAGCAAAACAAACTCAACTAGACAAAAAAATGCCGAGCCCATCAGATCTGAAACCATATTTCTTCGTGTCTGCATGTTAAACGGCTATAATGTAAATGAATGTGAATCGCTTGGCGAGCTGTGAGAAAATAAGCTGCAAATTACAAAGCTGGCAAGTGAATGCTGAAATGGGTGGAATGTGATGATAACGCAATGGGTGGGGACCCGAGCCTTCATTAGAGATTCTCGTTTCTCACTCATTTCATTTCCAGTTATAAAGTCCAGTGAAATGGATCTTGGTAATTGCAAAGTTGATTGCTACATCGGTTTAGAGGAAATGAATACTGCTATTACGTTTTCTCTTCCCCTCTCTCTCTTTTCCCTCTCCTGATCTTTTGTTACATCCATGGGATTTTCAAAGAGCTTTTCCAAACTATCGAAAGGATCAAACTCTTTAGTTGTTTTGACATTTCTATGGCCTATGGGCTCTACAGCAATTTTTTATTTTAAAAATGAGACATTACAGCATCACCAGATGACAAACCAGAGCTGAAGCCCTTGTACCTTGTATATGTAACTTTTCCTACTGCCAATAAAAAAAAAATAAATAAAACAAAGCAAGTCTCCACTTGTCTGAATAAAGGCTCTCTAAGGAAATGAGAGTGAGTAGGGGGGTTACTGGATATTACTGGTGACAGAAAATAGACTACAAAACCTTTCGCATCAAGGGTGCTCATTAAAATGCATTCAAAGCCCTTTCTAAATTAAATTTATTACAATTTGATAATTGATCCACTTTAAATAGATTTTGTGGGACTGATCCGGTAGTCAGTTTTTCAGATTAAACCAAGAGAAGCATCTATGTTAGGTGTTGACATCTGTTTCCTGTCATGCTCAGAAAGCATGTTAAGAATTGGCTTGTTCATCGAATCCGAGGTACCATTCACTTTTCTTCATGACAATGGTCAGATGGCACGATGACTGGGGCAGCCCTTTTAAGGTCTGTTGGAGGCAAAGGTGGGGAATGAGCAAGATGAATAGGATGGGTGTAAGTTATATTTAGGAATAATATTGGTAGATTTCCAGGTGAATAAAGTGGAAAACTAGCAGAATCAGATGAACTGGCCTGGGCATCATATTCCCTATGCCAAGTTCCACTCTATGTCTATGGGATTTGATCCCTATTCAAGAAAAGAAAAGCAAATTTTCAAGATGAGTATTTACTGTCATAACTCTGCCAGATTAGACAAGAGAATTTGAGTTTTGTTGGCTGCAGCAATAAGGTTTAGGACACAATGAAGCTCAGTAGACTATGTCTGACTTCACAGTCAAGAGTGAGTCTTTTTTGCCTATTTGGTTTGCTCTGAATTGTGTGACTGCAGTCTCTGCCACTTTGCCCTGTTACTCCTTAGATGAGGCTTCTTATTATGAAAAATAAGTCCCCCAAAACATTTTATTCATACAGAGTCAAGCGGTTCATTTTCACATTTTGAGTATCTACAATTCCATGATATGATGGTTTATTTTATGAGTCAACTTGACTGGGACATAGAATGCCCAGAAATTTGGCTAAGTATTATTCTGGAAGATGTTTCTGGGTGAGATTCATATTTGAATTAGTAGACTGAGTAAAACAAATTTTCCTCCCTAGTGTGGGCGGGCCTCATCCAATTGTTGAAGGTCTGAATAGAACAAAAAGGCTGACCTAGAGAGAACTGCTCCTGCCTGACTGCTTGGACTGCACCATTGGTTTTCTGGCTTCATACTCAAACTGAAACATCAGTTCTTCTTGAGCCTTGAGCTGCTGGATTTCTGACTGAAATTTACACCATCAGCTATCCTGGTTCTCAGGCATTCAGACTTGACTGGAATTACAGGTTCTGCTAGGTCTCCAGCTTGCTGATTTCAGATCTTGGGATATCTCAGGCTCCATAATCATGTGAGCCAATTCCTTATAATGAATTTCTATAAGATTATTTAACTCTATAGAATATAAATAAATATTACAAATATTATAAATTTACATTATACAAAGATAAGTGATTTAAATTATATAAATAGTATAAATATACATAATCTATATGCATATATGTGTGTGTATATATGTCTCCTAATGGTTCTATTTCTCTGGAGAAACTTAATATATGTGGTTAAAAAAAA
>NW_007732298.1:69584-70718 GCF_000696425.1 Galeopterus variegatus | reverse complement strand
CTTTAACCCTCTGTTCTCCCATTACCCCTGCAAACTCATGGATAGACAGAGCAGAGAATTCCAGCCAAAACGGGTTGCAAGACCCTCCTCTTTGGGCCATCATGATGCTGTGACTCGACTGAAATTTAAAAGCAATGAAATACTACATATGTCCTTTTTTTAATAAAAAGTAACATACCTAGGACTCATGCTGTTATAATTTCCTCTGTCCATGGTTTTATATTGGGGGGAAGTACAAGGAAAAAGTAGAAATTAAGCCAGCAACTACACAATATTAAAGTTTATTTTCTATTTTTGTAGATAATTTGTCTAATTTGTAAAATAGGGACTTTACATGAGATTGTTTCTAATATTTTTTTCCAGTATTAATGTTGTTTTTATGTATAGTTCTAGTCATAAAAAGAAACCCCTCAACCTTCCAATACATTCATCATCTCAAATTTCTCTCCCTCTAATCATTTGTTATCTGACTTTTCTTCAACCTTCAATTGTTGAGATTTATAAAATCCCTCAAGTTGTCGAATCCAAAGGACTTTACTCAGTCCCATTGTTGGTGAGTACCATATAGTATTTGGCACAGTGTGTCACCTGACACCAAAGGTAGAGACATGTTATGCATTAGTGTAATTTGCCAGAGAAAGATCCCATAGCTTTTATTAGACTCTCAAAGAATGAAATTTCATGGCACAGAAAAAGATTCTTTAAATAATATATAGTAAAAATGAATATATGGAAAAAATAGAAAGACATTGGAGACCACTGTCAAAGTAGTTTTGTGAACTATTTGGGATAAAAACAACCTGTTGTAAAAATGAGTTTAAAAATAAAAGAAAACTGATGATGTAAGAACGTCAGATATAGTCCATACTTTCCAAAAGGAGTTCTCTCTTCTCTTATTCACTTTAATCTGATCTGTAGCAATTTTTTTGGTAATTATATTTAGAATGGTCATCTGCCAGGATGTGTAATAATCATCCAGTGATTTCCTTTATTTTATAGTGTTTGAACTGGTTTATCCAACTTAATACAATGAGTTGTTGGCAGATCAGAGTCTAAGCTTGGGTTTCCAGACGCTTACACCCAAATCATTTCCATCATTTCATATTGCTTCTTAATGTTTTACTTATGCATTTA
>NW_007732298.1:66948-69172 GCF_000696425.1 Galeopterus variegatus | reverse complement strand
CATCAGATCCCTAAACCTCAGTTACTTCATCAGTGATTATAGCTAATATCACATTCACCTCACTGTGTTTTTGATACGAGGATGCACATAAAACACTTTATAGTGCTTTAGAAGAGGCCAGTCCACAAAATGAGGTCCATAAATGCTGGGATGATTATTATTAATCACTTGTTTTGCTCTGCTTAGTGCAATATAGCATCATAGTCAAGAAAGAAGCCTGGGAGATGGCAAAGGACTGAGTTCAAACCAGGCACAACCCTTTTCTGTCTGTGGAAATGCAGGCCGGTCTTATCATCATTACAGAAGCAACACATAGAATAAATGAGCAAATGAATTGATGTTTGCAATATTCAGCATGCTCATTTTTGGAAAACTCTCATCCATGCCTGCAATGACTGTGTCATTCTGTATTTAAAGCCTATTTTCCCTTTTATCTTGGTAGTCCCAGCAAGAGTTGATTTCCATGTCAGACCTCACCAATTTCCTAAATCTCTGCAAGGAAAGGTTGCTTTGGCAAAACACAATTTTCCAGGTGCAACAGCAAATTGCCTTAACCTTTGTGAATAAGATTTTGGAAATAAAAGAAATACATGCCCAATGCTTTATGGTAACAGAATCTAGAAAAACTAAACCAAGGGAGGTGCAAGGTGGAATGAGGGATCAGCTTTGTAACCAAACTTGGAAAGATTCTGGGTAACACAGCCTTCTTCTCTATTACTCTTCTTCCACCAAAGTATTTTTTCATCATTAAAGTGATGCTGAAAACTTCACAGTTGTGGCTGGGGGTCATATGATACTGCCATAAATCCGTGTGAAATTTTGAATTCTCACAACATCCTCTGTGCACATAGGGAAGAATTTGTCAAAGAGCCATAGTAGTACCTTATCTTATAAACNTCCTCTGTGCACATAGGGAAGAATTTGTCAAAGAGCCATAGTAGTACCTTATCTTATAAACCTCTAGGAAAGGCATATTTTGAAAGCATGTAAAGAATTAAATAAAAACATCAGAAGTTCCCCTCATCTGATCTAATAGCAACAAGGACTGATCCTTATAAACATTTGGCAGTTCCTAGCCAGTTTAACCATGATTAACAATTCTATGAGGTAGGTGTTATTATGAGTCCATTTTACAGATGAGAAAATTAAGTCAAGAAGACATCAAGTAATTTGCCAACACTAGTAAGTGGTAGAGCCAGTCTTTGTTCTCTAATATAAATCCCAGACTCCTGAATGACTTCTTCCCATGCTCTATGCCACAATGCACCATAAAATCCAGGAGATCCTTCGCAATTGATATCTCTTCTCATTCGCTGATTTCTGCTGGGTCTTCTGAAAAGAAAAAGGAATTTCACCATTAATGTAAAAGTCCATCAGGGAATATCAACCTTGATGCTAACACCAGCTTTACATTAAATTATTAGAGGTAAGAAAGAGACAACTCATCTATTGAAAATGAATCTCAAATTCCCCCTTGAATTCCTAATTCCTTAACTTTTAGAAAATATGTCCACATTTTTTAGGCTGTCGACATTACTCAAAAAGAACAAAAGGAATTAAAAAGCAAAACCAAGGGAAACAATGTAGTTTGGGCATTTTGACTGAATAAAAGGCTTTCAAATTCATTTTCTGGACTTGAGAACTTAAAATTCTTTTTCAACAAGGACTGCATCGAATAAAACTAGAACAGCATCATCCCCAGAAGAGTTCATTATCTCCCCTTCTCTGACATGCCTGGAGAGGTGGGGGCAGTTTTTTCACCAATGCCAGCTGTTTCAGAGGCCTGGGGGTTGCTTCATCTCTGAGGACATTAGCTTTAACCTTTCAATCTCTTTGATTTAATCATATAACCATGTAATTAAATTCCAATAGTCAGGTTTCAGGAGCAGGGAAACAAGGGCTGGGACAGTTCTATTTAGCGCAAGCAGATGGCAGACACCGCTCCTGGAACAGCATGCTCAGATTCCATGTTGCTAGTATTTGTGTGGAGTCCCAGTTAAACACATGCTACAAAAAGGTATAGTAAGCCTGCTTAATAAAAGCCTCTTCACCTGCTTCTATGAGATAAGGTTCAATGTATTTTTAATGTAGACTTTTATCTCTCTTTGACAGTCAAGATGGTTTCCACGTGATAGCCAAACCATAAGGTAAGCAAAACTAATGGGTTTGATTTGTAGACAGCATATGGACCCCTAGGTTCAAATTAATGCATTCTTTCTTCTTA
>NW_007732298.1:60254-66576 GCF_000696425.1 Galeopterus variegatus | reverse complement strand
GGTTCAATGTATTTTTAATGTAGACTTTTATCTCTCTTTGACAGTCAAGATGGTTTCCACGTGATAGCCAAACCATAAGGTAAGCAAAACTAATGGGTTTGATTTGTAGACAGCATATGGACCCCTAGGTTCAAATTAATGCATTCTTTCTTCTTATGTTGCCTAAAGCTTTTCGAATGTTGAGGAAGAGCTTTCAGGATTGAGTTTAAAGATGCTGCCTCCATTTGTTTAACTGTTAATAGCCAGGTGTTATTTCAACATCTGGTTGAAGTTTGTTTTTATGATTTTACCAAGAAGACATTTGCAACACCTCCTACCTTGTTAAATTAACCATGTGTTGGTGAGGATATAATAAGAATGGGGTTTCCACACATTGCAGGTAAATCTGTAAATTAGTACAAACTTCATTAAAATAATATGATAATAAAAAATAAAAGCTTTAAAATATTCATTCGTTTGATGTTTTCCCACTTATTTGAAGGATACAGGCAAAAAGATGTACATATTGCCTTTTATATAATACTGAAAAAAATCATCTAAATATCCGTCATTGGACCACTAATTAAATAAATGGTACATCAGTAATATGAAATATTGTTTGAAAAATATATTTCATAAATGTAAATTGCCCAAATAGGATGCAAATCTGTTTAAATGTATTTTATACCAATTTTATTTTTAAAAAAGAATACACACAGAGATATAAAAATGGTGAAATGAGTAATTTTTATTTTGTACTTTCTGTGTTTTTTCAGATTTTCAACAATAAGTGTATATTACAATTACATATAAAGAGAAAGTTTATATGGGAATATGAGTAATTTTTATTTTGTACTTTCTGTGTTTTTTCAGATTTTCAACAATAAGTGTATATTACAATTACATATAAAGAGAAAGTTTATATGGGAATATGAGTAATTTTTATTTTGTACTTTCTGTGTTTTTTCAGATTTTCAACAATAAGTGTATATTACAATTACATATAAAGAGAAAGTTTATATGGGAATATGAGTAATTTTTATTTTGTACTTTCTGTGTTTTTTCAGATTTTCAACAATAAGTGTATATTACAATTACATATAAAGAGAAAGTTATTTACAAATACCATGGCATTTTCACAGCTATCTCAAACCTATGCTATTATTCATAGAAAGATCACAAACAAAAAAGCCAGTCTCATCACCCTTCTTCCAGGAACTCAACAGGCCACGTTTGACATAGACATAAATATCAAGGATTTTTTTTTGTATTTACTAGTTTGTATTTTGTATTTTAATGTCTCTTGTATTAAATTGAATCATTCTGATTTGCATCAAATGATCTTGAAAATCAAGACAATAAATAGCATTAAGTCAATTAATACAAAGTAATGTTCACTCGAGATGAGATGGCATGTTGGAACCATATATTCTTAGTATCAAGAAAGACAATTAAAGGTACAATTTCTTTGTACTCAAATTTAAAAGAAAAAATAGGCATCACTCTTCTATGTTTTTCTCATTTATTTCATAGAAAGCTTGCTACTCAGCTCAGTCCCCATGTCTCTAATAGCAACACACAGAGAAAGATTCATACACACAGACATCCTCAAAACATCCTGCAACACAGGCCTTTTCATAGAAAGCTTGCTACTCAGCTCAGTCCCCATGTCTCTAATAGCAACACACAGAGAAGGATTCATACACACAGACATCCTCAAAACATCCTGCAACACAGGCCAGTAATGGAGCTTAGAAGAGCACAGAGGTTAAGTGGCTCAATCAAAGTGACTGTGTGACTGAGCTCTTAATAAAGCCCACGTGTCTGTATCTCAGGGCAGGTTCTCTTCAAGGTGGCTCTGGTGAAGGGAACACAAAATACCTGGATCTAAGTTTCTTTCATGTGCTTCTAGGCAGCAAGTTTGGGTAGCACTGTGTAGAATACTAATAGGTCCCCTAGCAGAAGTATTTTTAGCTTTGCTAGAGGTTTTTCTTAAATCCCCAACAGATACAGTCAAATTGAGATTCTAGAGATTACTTGCCAGGAAGTTGGTTTCAATGAGTTAATGGAGTATCCTCAGTGACTTCACATAAAACCTCTGGATATTCTTCATCCAAGCGTGACTAGCCAAATGGTGCTCCATTGATGCCACCAGAAGATTTGTCATTGGGGATGACCAAGTTGGTACCTCTCCAAGTTACATCGGCTCCCTAGTGAAACTATTTTGTGTGTAGCGTTGCAACTTTTCTCCAAACATTCCATGTGTATATGTGACTCTGGACGTATCTTCAGACTACCTATGCAAGTTTCAAGTGAATCACAAATTGAAAATGTTTAAAAGGAAAATGTTTTGTGAGTTCAGATGCATAATTGTAAATGCCTGGAGCCCATCTGTCGCCTTTTTTGTAGGTAATGGCCATTACCCCAGCTATTGCACAACAGCTGACTTGGGGTAAAACCTGTACTTTCCCCTAATTGTTCTCATGTGGTTAAAAGCAACTTTGATTCACAGCATGAAGTATGACATTCCCCAAGCAGAACAAATCATAGAGCTAAAAGTTCCACAACCTCAGCATTAAATGATTTTAAGGAGTTAGTACATTGATGCATGGCCAAAAAAATACTTTACTCTCTTTTCTTTCCTTTGTTAAAAAGAGTGGGACAGATTTGCAAAACAGAAACTGTTTGAAATATCAAAATAGCGAAAAAGCCAAATCATTGATAATTTCTAGAATTTTGTAAATCAGTGGAAATATTTTTATACTTATTAGTTTAGTTATGAATTCATTTTGAGCACTTAATTGATATAATTTAATGGGAAGAGTAATGTGTGTTCAAATTATACAATTGGATCACTAATAAATGATGATTATATTTTAGTTGTAGCCTAGTAAATCATGATCCCATCTTCAATTGCTTTAAAGTTTTATAACATTTTATTAGGAGACTTTAGTCTAAAAATAGCTTTTTGGTTTTTTGTTTAGTTAGATGAAGAACATTATAAAACAAAAACCTCCAAATTTTTTTTCCTGTGGCAACAAATATAAAAGTAAATCCCACTTCAAAGTGAAAAATGCAAATTGCTTCTAAAAGAAAACTTGGTATTTTGAACATTCCTTAACAAAATGGAAGCATGTCATAAAACAGAAGTCTTTTCCCAAATGGTTAAAAAAAGTGCTCCTTGGTATAAATGTTACTGCATATGAAAGCTTCTACTCATGCTATTTAAAGAGTTTCCACATTATTAAAACATCATCTGAGCTAGCAAAGTATTAAAAACAATTCTAATTGAATTTAAATAATATTTTTATAAAAGAATCTTCAGCAAAATCAAACACACTTTTAATAATACTTTGTTTTGCCTCATGTCTAAGGAATATTTGTTGTTCTTTGCTCATTGCTTTCCTTATGAACAGCTAAGTTAATGAGAATTACCTGGTCTACATTATGTTCCTAATGTTGTTTTGAATCCACATTTAATATAGAAGAGTTTTTTAGATGTAATATCCATTAGCTCCCAGCCCTAGCAGGAAAGCAGAGGTAAGTAGGCAGCAGATGATCATCAAGAATGTGTCTGAAATTCCTTCCATTGTTCAGGAAAAATGAGAAAGTGTTAATTAATTTTAGGCTTTAAGTCAAATATGCATGCTGAGATTTTTCAGGAAACCACCAACAGGAATAGAGATAGATCATGTGTTTTCCAAATCAGTTGAGGGGAAAAAACCCAGCTCCTCATAAGAGACATAACTTAAGCATAAAGACATAGAAAGGTTAAAAATACAAGGTAGAAAATAGCCAAAGAAAGCTGTTATGGCTGTATCAATAACAATCATAATAAAGTTTGAGGCAATGAAGCAAAATGTACCTCTGAGAAATTAAATGGGTCAGTACCTAATTATAAAAGGAATATCTTACCAAAAACATATAACTATTCTAAAATGTACCCATTTAATAACATAGAGTCCAAATATAAGACACAATTGACAGAAATTGACATATATGCAATCATTTAACACATTATCCCAATAATTGATAAAATAAGCAGACAAAACAAGAAAAAGTGGTAAGAGGTAAAATGAGGTAATATTAGCTTAGTCTAAGGAAGTTACATAGAATTCTATAGACAATGATTAGGAAAAAACACAACTTTCAAGTAAGTGACCAAATTACTAAGCCATGAAACAAATCACACCAAATACCAAAGAACTGATATTTTTCAGGTCATATCCTTTGGTTAATGAAAATAAACTAAAAATAAGTAATTAAAGGTATATATAAAACAAAAAAAAGAACTGGAAACTTGGAGACATTCTTCTAAATAATTTGTGGATCAAAGAAGATAATTAATTGGAGTAGAAAAGCTTTAAAGTTGAATATTAATTTAAAATTGCATATAAAAAGTGGAGGCAGACAGCTAAATTAGTACTCTGAGGGAAATTTATAGCTTTATATTAAAAAAGACAAAATAAAAAGAAAATATTGCAGAGTACAGCAAGCTAACATCTGTTATCCAGCATATATAGGGAACTTGAACCAATAAGGAAAAAGTAATCAAAATCATGAACAGATAAATAAATGAAAAGAAGCTCAATCACAACAGGAATTGGGGAAATACAAATTAAAACCAAAATGAGACTCCATTTCCATCACTAAGATAGATAAACATTTAAGTGTTTTGCAATAGTAAATAGCACGGGTGTGGAAATGGGAACTCATTTATTACTGGAGGTAAACAAAATTGATACACTTAGAAGAGCAACTTGGCAATATCTAGTAAAGCTAAGAATATAAATTGAAAGACCAATCTGACAATTCAAATCCTAGATATATGTACTAAAGCAATTCTCATACGTGACACAAGAAGATATTGAAAGAATGTTCACTGGAGGATAGTTTGTAATACTGAAAAATGTAAAACAGCTGAAATGTTCATCAATATGCTAAAGTGAAATTAAAATTCCTGTATATTTGTAAAATGATATATGTGTATACAATAAAATATTATATAATATTAGAAATGAATGAATTAAAGCAACACAGGTATATTTCAAAAACATGATATTGAGCACAAAGTAGCAAGATATAGAATGATTCATAGAGTTTGAAACCATTCATATGTAAATTTAAGGTATCTAAACAATGCTATACTGTTTATCAATATATATGAACATAGTAAATATTTGAACATAGTAAATAAAAATACATATGAAACTAGAAAATATTTTACGATGAACATAGTAAACAGAGAAAGCAGAGAGGATAGTGTGATAGATGAGGGGCACAAAGTCTTCAACTACATTTGTAATTTTATGTTTATAAATGAATAAAAGTTCTGAAGCAAATTTAGGATAATATTAAGATCAGAAAAAGTTGGTTGATTGGTAGACGAGTGTTCCTTTCCTTACCTTCTTTAGTTCACTGTGTGATTAAAATATTTTCTAATAAAAAATGAAACAATGAAAAAATAAAGCAACAAACTCACAATCACTTAGGATAGAAATACTACATTCTTCTTTAGAATATGAAAAGTATTCTATATATGTATATGTATAAGGTACACATTAAGAATATAAAAGTGATTTATTGCCTTTGCCCACATCTCTCTCTTTTTTGGAACTGTTGTCACAATTCAAGTAAAGATAAATGAAGAACTCCAAGTTGACACAAAAATATTAATGATACAAAGTTCATTAAATTTTATCATGAGAAAAGATGTGGACAATATAACAAATTTCAATATGAAAGCATTCATCTTTCAGTCCTTTGCCTAAAACTAGTTTGATAAAAACAATGTTCTGGTTTTGACTCTGAGCTTTTTGTTCATTAGTATCATGTTGACATCATTCTTGTGCATTATTCGAAAACTTAATCCAATGTATTTTGTGCCACTGATAACAAATGTGGTTAAGGAATTAATCTGACAAAACATTTTGTACAATTTTGAATTAAGTTCTGCCGTAAGACACATGTATCTGTCTTGGTTCCTGATTATCCTCTTGTTTTTCAAATTATTAAAACACATAAACCAAAAGGCCAATGGACACAAATAGGAGTTAGAGCGTCTGCAAAAGATTTTGTTATCTGCTTCAGGCTAGTTCTTTCAATGAGCTATTAAATCATCAAAATTTGGGTTTTTCAAATTATTAAAACACATAAACCAAAAGGCCAATGGACACAAATAGGAGTTAGAGCATCTGCAAAAGATTTTGTTATCTGCTTCAGGCTAGTTCTTTCAATGAGCTATTAAATCATCAAAATTTGAGTCAAGTGATTCCTACTCAAGGAAAATGTAACTCAAAATACATACATTGGGGCTTTCTGGAGGAAAGTGCAGAACAGAATA
>NW_007732298.1:48133-59369 GCF_000696425.1 Galeopterus variegatus | reverse complement strand
TGTTGTTGTTGATGTTGTTGTTGTTGTCTGTTTGTTTTTGTGTGTGTGTGTGAGAGTGTGTGTGTGTGTATGTGTGTGTGTGTGTATGTATGTCTCAAGTATCTGTTTGTAGGGAAATTGAAGGTAGATGGTCAGGATCCTTCAGATGTTCAGAATCTTACCAAACATTTGATATAAGTATGAACATGCACCCAGGTGCTCCTTGTTGTCTAGCATAATTGCACATGGGCACTCAGGTGTCCTGGGTTATGAACTTAAGTATAAAGGCTAAGTGGCTCTGATCCACAGGGTCTGCTGCCCCTGGGGTGCCCTGGGGCAGGCAGGGGCATGGGGAGGCTGCTGCTATTGCTGCCAGGGCCACCAGGACTCTGAAAAGTGGTGGCCACTGCCACCCCTAGCTTTCTGGCTGCTGCTATTGAGGAAGCTGAGGACTGAGCTTATGTTGTCGGCAAATGGCTCTTAGGATCTTTACCAATTACCTAGCATGGACCTGCATGTGAGGGGTCTGTTGACCCAGCATGGTATGTGAAGGGTTTGTGACCCAGTCTCTACAATGCATTTGAAGGGTCTATGGGCTCTAAGCCCTAGCCCTGACAATATGAATGGAAAATGTAGTAACTAAAATAATGAAACATTTGGGTTTTTGGCTTTAGTTATGAATTGCCTAGCCATGAAATTGGTGTAGTCACCTAGCAAAACACTTGTAGTGTTGGGGACTACACAGAGATAGAGATAGAGAGATAGAGATAGAGATAGAGATAGATAGAGAGAGAGAGAGAGAGAGAGAGAGAGAGAGAGAGAACTCAAAGTTGAATTTAAAACAAAAAAAAGACACTTGTGGGCTTCAGCACTGAGGTTCAGGTTCAGGAGTGTAGGGAATGTGCCGAGGTCTAAATTTCACACCTTTTCCTTCTTTCCTGAGGTCTGATTTCTCAATAACTTCCTGTTTCCATGAAAATGCACAGAGAGAAAAAGTAGAAGCTGAACCTATGATAATTATTACATAAATAAATTAAAATCAGTGCTTCTCTAAAAAGACTGTTTCCATTCAGCCAGTTGGGCCTGGAGTTCTTTAAGACACTGTGTCTCCCAAGCCCTTGTTGCAAGTTGTGTCCCCACAGGCCCCTTGGCCTCATGTGTGGGGAAGGCAACAGAAGGAAAAGTTCCCAGTCCTTCAGTGTGCTTTGATAAACCTTAAAATCTCATCTGGGTTTGGCTCTGTGCTCATGGAGTGCTGAGTGATGTAGTGTGCAGTAGGAAGGGAGCTGAAAATAGTTTGTGACAAGGGGCTGTTGGCCTTAAAATGCAAATATTTGTATCATTTGTAGCATTTATTTGATACTCCCAATGTGGTCTAAACCCTTTTGATAGAGAGGAATAGTCCTGAAGTGGTCCTAGTAAAGATGTAGAGACTAGTTCAATGTGTTGGTGGTGCTGTTAAACCTATGAGGAAGTGAACGTAGACAGAGGAAGAGGTGACAAGTGCCACAGGGCAGAAGTTGGGAGGCCATAGCATCTCATGTGCACTATGTATGGATGGAATACAGTGCCCACACTGCCAGTCTCAGCCATGCTCATGCATGTATGTTGGAAGCTTCAGGGCTCAGTGGTCTCTGAGGATGTGGCTGTGCACTTCACCCTGGAGGAGTGGGCTTTGCTGGATTCTGCTCAGAGGGACCACTACAGAGATGTGATGCTCAAAACTTTTCAGAACCTAGCCTCAATAGGTAAGGAAGGCGTCATTGCTTCACTTAGTCATTTCATACCAATTATGTCTTACACATCAAGCCTGTTACAAGACTTGGAATATGGAAAGGCAGTACAATACACTATTAAATAAGGCAGACATGGTCATGGCTATCATGGACCTAGAATCTAATAGTTTTTCTGTGAGAATGAGAATCTATGTATTTTCTTCCTGTAAAGAAAGCTCCCTTAGTGCCATCCTTATGGATATGTTTCATGACCCAGAGAAGTTTGTTTTTGCAGCCCAGTGAGGATTTTATTGTGTTCATTAAATTGCTTGCCATTTTAACCCCTTGTGCTTGATGAAGTCCTGAAATGACTAAATGTCTTTTGTTTTTTGTTTTTGTTTTTTGGCTAACAGGTGCCTTATTTCTCACATAATTTGTTCACATTTTGTTTCAGATGATGAAACTCAATTTATGGCCAATGGGTCAGTTTCTCAGCAGGGTATTTATGGAGAAAAAGTAACTAAGGATCCTAAAGTAGCAAAGTTCACTAGAAATGATTCCTGGGCCTCTGTTTTAGGAAAAAACTGGAAGACCTTAGCATTGAAGATCAGCATGCAAAGCGGGGGAGAAATCTGAGGTGAGTTACACTAAAGAGAAAGCAGTATCCCAGGAGAGAATCTTACTTAGTATATTATGAAATTTAAAAAGGTAGCAAACAGAAAACTTATATAAGCCTAGCTCCAAATTTATTCACAGAATTTTTACAAAAAATATTTCTGTAAATGTGACTTAGACATTGTGTTGAAAACATAATTCAGTTGGAAACAATTATCTAGAGACCCCATATATTAGAAACACCTTTAATAAAAGCAGTGGTCAAATGCTCTTGCAGAGCATTCAGTTTATTCCCCTTCAAACAATGCAGATAGTGTAGAAAACCTACACTTTCACTTAAAAACCTACCTAAAATGCAATCCTAATACTTATCAATACTAATAAATAATTATTAATCAATTCATTAATAACATGCTTCTCATTTGTACTAGAAATTACATGATAGAGAGACTCTGTGAAAGTATTGATCAATGTGGAAAAGCCTTCAGCCAAATTCCAAATCTTAAACCATACAAGAAAATTCCTACTGGACTAAACCAGTATGGATACAGTGCATATGGAAAAGTCTTCATGCATCATTCATCCCTCAAGTGTCACATCAAAGTTCACACTGGACAAAACTGTATCAGTGCCAGGAATGTGGGCAGGACTATGGTTGTCATTCACACCTAAGAACACATGTTAGAACCCACAATGGAGAGAGACCCTATGCTTGTAAATTATGTGGGAAAACCTTTCCTTGTATATCTTCCCTCAATCAGCATCTATGGATTGACACTGCTGAGAAAACCTATGAATGTAAGCAATGTGGGCAAGCCTTCATTGATGTTTCAAGTCTTACTAGTCACATGAGAAGTCACACTGGAGAGAAGCCATATACATGTAAAGAATGTGTGGAAGCCTTCTGTTAGTCCTCAACTTTTCAAAGATACATGATAATACATATGGGAGATAAGCCCTATAAATGTAAGAAGTGTGGGGAAGCCTTCAGTTATTCCTCAGCTTTTCAAAGACACATGATACATGCACCCTAGAGAGAAAACTCTATGAATGCAAACAGTGTGGGAAAACCTTCATGTATCCCCAGTCCTTTCAGAGACATGAAAGGACTCGTGGTGGAGAGAAGCCCTATGAATGTAACCAATGTGGGAAAACATTCAGTTATCCCTCATCCTTTCAAGGACGTATGAGAGTACACAGTGGAGAAAAAACAAATGCATGCACACAGTGGGGGAAAACTTTTAATTGGCACATATCCTTACAAAAGCATATGAGAACACACACTAGAGAGAAACCCTATGAATGTAAGCAGTGTGGGAAAGCCTTCAGTTTGTCTGCCTGCTTTTGAGAACACATGAGAGTGTAACGTGAAGACAAATTGTACAAGTGTAAGGTGTGTGAGAAAGCTTTCTACTGCCACATATCCTTACAAAAACACATGAGGAGGCACACTACAGAGAAACTCTATGAATACACACAATGTGGGAAAGCCTTCAGTTGGCCTAAACTCTTGCAACAACACATGAGAACATACTCTGTAGAGCAAACTTCTGAATGTAAGGAATGTGGGAAAGTCTTCAAATAGCCATCATCTTTACCAGTACATGTGAGACTGCACGCTGGAGAGAAATGTTATACATGTAAGCAGTGTGGGAAAACCTTCAATTGTTCCTCATCCTTAAGAAGACACATGAGAACACACGCTGCAAAAAAACACTACAAGTGTGTTGTGGGACATCTTCCTGCAGATAAATTAACATGTAGTCCTTCAGAAAACTCACACCAGGAGAGTAATCTTGTAAATGCTGGAAACATGATATTGCCTTTATGCGTACCTCACCCTGAAAGTGGACACATAAGGAGTGTGTTTATATTTTATTCACAAATAAAGATTTAGGGGAAAAATGATTCTAACTACCCTAAGCTATAGTACATGAATTTTGGCAGGTATTCTTTTTTCTTACAATTCAGTAAATAAAACTTTTGTCTTTACAGCTTCTTAGAGTCATGGGTGATATGAAGTGTATTTTTAATATGTACATAGGTTTAGTTTTTATTTAGTTTCTTTTTTGTTTGTTTTAATTTTGGCAGCTGGCTTAATTTCTGTTTGGTTTCTTAAATTGTTCACTAAATAAGGGGTTATTGACACTTTAGTATTTCTTTTCTTTCCTTTTTTTTTTTTAACTGACTAAGTATGGCAGATATTGGATATCACTTGCCTATCATATTTTCCACCTTTCTTACTGGGAGAGTATTTTATTTTTTGGTCAAAGGAGCCTTATTCTATTTTCCTAACAAATAATTGGCAGAAATTTGTAATTATGCAAAGCACTTCAAAGAGTACAGTCTCAAGTTCCTCTGGATTGTGTTATAAAAATGTGGATAATGTTAGAAATTGCATTTTCCAGAATCTGTTCCCTTTCTGGTTCCATATTTGAATTTACCAATAGCCTCATTTGCATGAGATTTAGAAGGAAGAAATGAAGAAGCTGTTACTGTTTTTAAGGTCCCAATAAATTAAAATAGATAGATCTATATGGGCTTCATGGATACAAGCCTTCAGCTTATTTTCTGGATTCTTGGCCCTGCCAATCAAGAGTATAATGAAAACAAACACCAAGTGCTTGTTTTCCATTTTGTCAGAGGTATAGTCTTCCACAGACTTGTCCATTAGCTTGGTATCAAGGATGTATCTGTGTGGTAAGACACCCACCATTTGAAATTCCCTGCAAACCCTACAGTTCTCCAGACTATTGACTCAGACTGTCGTGGTTGGCAATCTCTGATGTTCTGATTCCCCCGTCTAGACCTTTGCATATTTGCATGATGGGCATCTTCTTCTCAATACCTCTGGTGGCACTGTCACTCTGATTCCACCAAGAAAAAGCTACAGTGTCACAGCAAAACAAGAAAACAACATATGGGAGTTGGTTACCTATTATATTTCTAAGTCTGCTGACCCAGGACTACATGAGAACAAATACCTTCCTCATAAATTAGATTCCGGGAGATTTCTGTTACTTAGAGCTGAATGACATTTTTCGATAAGGTTTAATTATTATGTTTGATAATGTATCATTAAAAACAATGTGTATGTTTTTCAAGGAAAGCCTTCTATATAGATTCCGGGAGATTTCTGTTACTTAGAGCTGAATGACATTTTTCGATAAGGTTTAATTATTGTGTTTGATAATGTATCATTAAAAACAATGTGTATGTTTTTCAAGGAAAGCCTTCTATAGATATTTCATAGAAATATCCTATTTACTATGTTTTCAAATCAGTTTTATGCTAACTGTATGAGTTTCCTAGGGCTGCCATAACAAAGGGCTGGGTGGCTTAAAACAACAGACAATTTTTCTCATGATCCTGAAGCTGGAAGACCAAAAATAAGGTGTTGGCAAGACCAAGCTCCCTCTGAAGATTCCAGGAAAGGATCTGCTCAGGCCTCACCTAGCTTCTGGTAGTTCCTTGGCTTGTGGCAGCACGACAAATTTTCACATGGCATTCTCCCTTTGTGCATGTTTATCTCTTCATATGATGTTCTGTTTATACGGATACCACTCACATTGGGTTGTGGCCCCACCCTACTCCAGTACAACCTCATCTTCACTAAGTACATTTAGAACAATTCTATTTTCAAGTGAGGCCACAGACTGAGGTACTGGGGGCCAGAATTTCAACATATGAATTTGTGGGGAGCACAATTCAACCCACAACACTTATGTGTTATTCTCTTTATTTTTCACTTGCTGAGAGAATTATTAATTGTGGGTTTCAAAGCAACTTTGTAATTTCTATGCATTCTGAGTCAATATTACTGGGTGTATACAAGTGTAGGTATTTTTCTGTTATGTAAATTGTACTTATTATACACACACACACAATATTTGCCCTTAAAATCATTTCCTATTCATTGTTAATAATAAAAGCTTAAACAATGGTTTTGTCACTACCCTTTAGCCAAAACCCATGATCACACTGGTAGTCAAAGAAAATTGGCTATACCGAATCAAAGCAACTTGAACACATGATGGAGGACTGTGGATTAAATCAGGCAGAGGATGTTTGAAAGGATTTATTATTAGATTTTATCTTGTGTTTGGCGGTTTTGGAGAGTGTTCCAGGAAGCCAGTCTGGATTGGTTGCTTTCAGGTCATGAATATAATGATCTGGGAATCCTAAAGTTTCTCATCTAGAAGGTAGAAAAAATTGAGTGGAGCTAAAACTAACTGGTAAAGCAGCAGCAGTAGTCATAATGGTGGGAGGAGGAGACGTCTGATCATTTCTGTGGTGTGGAAGTGAGTTCCAGAATATAAAGTATCAATTTGAGTAACATTCAGTAGAAAAGAAGACACGTTTGACATCCTCAAAGAGGAAAAATGTTAATGTGTTTTACAAGAGAGGGTAGAAGCTTTTTGTATTAATGACCCACGAATCCCCAAAAGCCTTTTTTACTTTTCACAGGTATCCTTTCCACTTCTAGACTTCAAGCACTAGCTAGGGAAGAGGAAAAATACCATCATACTGCAGTGTTTTATTAAAGAGCAAACAATATCCAGTCCGTGTCCATTATTTTCCATGCTAACTCATGTTTTCATAGCACTCCATAGGGTATAGTGACTTGACAATTATTTGTATCTCATTTAAACCTTCTCCCTTCATCATTCTTTACCACTTGTCATGAGAAGAGGAAAGTTAAGTACAGGGAGCACAGAGTTTTGTAAACTATGTAGCTCATAATAAAGAAATCACTCAAGTTTGAAGGCTTAATCTGTGCTTAACCTGCGTTGGACACTGTAGAAACTTTTAAATTTAGAACACTGGAAGGGAAGTATAATTACTCAATTTTACAAAAAGGACAACAAATTTTACAACAACAAAAAAACCTTCTAAGGCTATAACAGCATTCCTTTTATATGACATGGAAAAGGGAAAAGGCACAGTATGGTAAACTAAAACAGATCAGTGGTTAGAGATGGGGGATTTGGTACAAATGGACACAAGGGTGTTCTATTTGGGCAGTGGATATTCTCTACCTTCGCTGTGGTGGTGTAAACCTGGCTGCATTCTGTTCATGCCCCAAAGCTTTATGTGATGCAGAACTTAAGAGCTGTGAGCCAGAATATTACATGGAAGAAATTTCTAAGCAGCAAGACATTCAGCCAGCTGCATGGCTACTTGTGACAGCCCATCCTGAGTTATGGCAGAGAAGTCATGATGTAAAGCCAGAATTTATAATTCAAAAGAAAGCAGAGGGTAAAAAATTGGAAAACTCCCACAAAGAGTGAGAAGGAAAGAGAGGAAACCTAGCGTGTAGCACAAGGAACCATTGGCTAAGATCAGGACAGAGAAAGGGATTATCAAGAGCATGGAAAAAAGACCTTGAAGGTATTTCACAGAACTTTGAGGCTGCCCCTTCCATCACAGACCCAGGGGCCTAGAGAGACAGTATGGTTTCAGTGAACAGGCCCAAGGCACCCTCCATGGATTGGCTGCCCAGGGCCACCTTAGGATGCTGCTTCCCATACCCCAGCTGCCTTGGATGTAGCTAAATTGACCCTGGGTGCAGCTGGACCTGCAGCTTTGGAAGATACAAGATGAAGCCTTGGTGGTGTCCATGTCATGTTAAGTTTGCAGGCTCACAGAATGCCAGAGTTGTGGAAGCTTGGGAGCCTCCACCCCAATTTCAAATGATGTGTGGAAAAGCCTGGGGATGCAGGAAGAGATCTGTCACAGGGGCAGAGTTACTGTGGAGAACTTTTGCTAGAGCAATGCTCAGCAGAAATGTGGGGTTGGAGTTGCAACAGAGAACCCCCACCAGGACCACACCTCGTGGAGTCATGGGAACAGGAACACCATGGAGACCCCAAACTTGCACAGCTACCAGAGTGGGACACCAGAAGAGCTGAATCATGGCCTGAGACCAGGAAAGCTGTAGCAGTGGGGCTACGCAATGACTTGGGGACCCAACCCCAGCACCAGAATGCAGAGAATGCCACATATGAAGTGTAGGGAATTTGCCAGCTTTGATGTTTGATGCCTGCCCTGCTGGGTTTCCAACATGCTTAGGACCTTTTACCCCTTTCCTATGGCCTATTTCTCCCTTTTTGAACAGGAATATGTACCCTATGCTTGTCCCAGCATTGTGTCTTTGCAGTAGATTACTTTTTTTGATTTCACAGTGGGACTTTTGACTTTTGAGCTGCAACAAGTTAAGACAGGTGGCCTTTGTGGCTGTTTCCTAACTTCAGACTGGGTTCCACACAGGATCTGAGGAGGCACAAGTCCTTCGCCAGCCCTGCATTTCTTCCAGAGAAGGATCCCAAGGTGGTATGAAAAGTCTTGCTTCATGCTCATATAGTGTGTGTGTTAGGCTGTTTCTGTTGCTTCTAACAGAATACGTCAAACTTGGCAATTTATGAAGAAAGAAAATTTATTCCCTCATTTCAGAGGGTGGTAATTCCAAAGTCCAGGGAACACATCTGATAAGGACGTTCTTTGGTGGTGACTCTACAGTGATGCAGGGTGTCATATAGCATCAGCGTTGACTTCAGAGGAGGACATGGCAGCTGAGTGAGGGAACAGACACCAGTGATGCCCTAACTGAGCCACTTGGGTCTGGAAGTGAGGGGCCCATTCCTGGAAGAATTCTAGAGCATGTAAGAGGCTCCAGCATCATAACTCCTGTCATGTCCAGCCGCTGACACTCGGAAACTTAGGTTCCTTGGTCTCAGGTTTTTAAGTGGAATGTGAGGGCTCAGAAAGGGCCCTCCCCCTCCAGGACAGCTGAAACACCTGTCCTGCTGGACAGGTGAGGGGGGTATCCTTCTGCCAAAAGGGGTGGACATGAGAGCAGTTCATTCTCTGAGGTTGAAATGGAAGTGGCCCTATCATGAGATTTGTGTATGAATCCAAGTATGTGTGTCTCTCTTGAGACTAGATGTCAAATAAGAATTTTGAGGAATTCTCCTGTGTCATGTTTTAGGTCTGCAGTGAACAAAACAGGCAAAATATTCCCAGCATATTAGATATCAAGAAGTGGAGTTCATTTCAGGGACAAAAATGTCTCCATGTAATAAAACACAAATATCTTCATATTTCACAATGACAATGACAGACCTGGCATTGCTGCAAAGTGGTAGAAGTGATAGACACATTAACACATGGGACAGTGACAACTGGCTATCTAAGTGGAATAATGAATTTCCTCCTGTCAACTCCATGTACAACAACTAATTAATTGAAGGTTTACATGTGAAGGAGAAACTACAACATTTTTAGAAGTTGCAGTAAGTGTTTTAAGAACCTCTGTTAAATAAAATTATAAGAGGCCATTGTTTCAGATGAGGTTCCTGCACTAGGTTCCAAAAGACCAGCCTAAAAACCAAAATAGAGTTATCCTCTGCTAAGTTCCACATCACCAATTCTAAACCAAGTTGTGGTCTGACCTCCTGAGAAACCAGGAGAGAGAAGTAACCACCAATTTCCCAAACAGGTCAGTTTAATCTTCAAAAGGTATAAGAACGAAGTTCCCTCTGCTGTAATTCCTACACAAAAAGGATAACCAGGAATAACCTGATGTGAAATCATCAGTTATTTTTCTATTATTCTGTCCCCCTGTCCCCACCTTACAATAAAAGTAACTTTGAAATGACTAGTCCATCTTTTGTTCTTTGTTTCTTCTTTCTTCTGCCTTTTCTGTTCATAAAACCAACGTCCTCCACTTGGCTCATCAGAACTTACTGTTTTTCATGGAATGACCTGTTGCCTGATTGTAGAATTGCAATGGCATCTTTAACTAAATTTGTTAAAGAGAAAATATTTGCGGTACTTACAAATGAAAAAGATTAGTGTCTAGAGTTTATAAAGAAATCATAAGAAACCAATAAACATACAAGTGAATTAAAGGAAAATAATGGATAAATATTTTGTAGGAGACAAAAGACCATATATGAAAAGTGCCCAATCTCATTGGTAATTAATAAAAAGGAATATAAAAATCACAAGGAAATCCTATTGCATGTACACTGATATGCAAAAATTAATAAATGAGGCAATTCCAGTGTTGTCAATCTTGTGGAATAAATTATCACATGCAGAGATGGTGAGTCTATTCACACACTCATTGGCATTTCCTGTAAGCTTAAAAGTACACATTATCTACAACCCAGTAATTTCTCTCTCATGGGCTGAGAATTTGTTATATGTGGGCATTGAAAACAAACATGAATTGTAGGAGCATCATTTTCATAAGAGCAAAAAATAAATTTGAAAGAGCCCCAAAGTTATAAGCATTGGAATGGATGGGTAAGTTGGGTGACCTACAGTCTCAAATCCCAGCATGTGTGAAACAGACTGAGGCAGAGAAACCAACGGTGACCATGTTCAGAGTAATTCTATTAATATCCTTTCATGGAAAGGTTAAAAGAGGCAAAGTTAAATAGAACCCTTCTTAATGATACATAATTAGATGGTACAGACAAAAAGAATAGCTATAAAATTTCTGATAGTGTTCACATCTGGGTAAAGGAGGAAAATGAGGTCAGGAAGCAAACACTGGGAGCCTAATATCTGTCCAGTCTATTCATTAGTGTGCGTCCAGTCTGCAGAGTTTATACTACATTAATATTTAAACTTAAAACATCCTATGTAGGGCCGGCCCGGTGGCGCACTGCTATAGTGTGCCGCTTGGGGAGTGCGGTGGCGCTCCCGCCGAGGGTTCAGATCCTACATGCAGACCGGCTGCTCACTGGCTGAGCGAGGGGCGGGAGCAACGCCGAGGGTTGCGATCCCGTGGCCGGTCCCGGTCCGGTACGGACGTGACACTGAGGGTTGCAATCCGTTGCCGGTCACGAAAAAAGACAAAGAAAAGGAAAAAAAAAAAAAAAAAAAAAAAACATCCTATGTATTTTTTTGAAGTATGA
>NW_007732298.1:45954-47630 GCF_000696425.1 Galeopterus variegatus | reverse complement strand
GTTACCGGTCAGTAAAAAAGACAAAGAAAAGGAAAAAAAAAAAAAAAAAAAAAAACATCCTATGTATTTTTTTGAAGTATGGTATACCTCACTAAAAAATTTTAAAGAACTATTTACATGTGAAAAAAATGTACAATTTAAAAATATTTATTTTACCATATTATCTGACTACCTCCCCAGTTTTGCTATCACTCTTAGTTTGGAAGGAGTTCTCAAGCCTTTTGTACTGGGTCCATTTAAATTTATCTGTATATTCATTTGTGTAGGTTTGGGTAGCAAAAATTGAGAACCAGCCAATGTCCGTTTAGAGATAACTGGTTACATAAACATATAAACTTTTATAAAAATTAAGGAAGTCACCTATTGGTAATGAAAAGAGCTTCAGGACTGATGTCTAATTGAATAAAAAAGCAAAGCATGTATCACTGTATAAACCAGAGGGCATAATAGAGTTGTGGAAACAATAATTACATGAATTGGAATTTCAGAGAGGGAGACTTCTAGGGCAGAGTTTTTGCTAATTCTTAGCAGGAACTGATGATTGCATTTAGCCCATGTGAGGGACAAAGAAACTGGAGAAGTACTGGTTGGTCACTCAGGGCTGGTGCTGACATGAGAGATCACACAATTCAAGAAGCACTGATATGGTCAGTGTTTTCCACAGGACATTCTCTGTTCTGGGGGAGAACATGGAGAATTGAGAAGCCAGGCCAAGGGTTCCTAAAAGTCAGAGTAAAATCTGCCTGAATCTCAAAGAGCTTGGGAGATAATGTTTCCCCAGAAGGACAGGGCCTGCTCATTGGTCCCTCAAGATTTTTGCCACATTTTAAAGCTGAAGGGTGTGGGTGCTAAAGCAGCAAGCTGAAACCTGCAAACGTCACAAGTGGATTTGCCACAGTCTTTCATGGTTGACCAGTGACCTACTAGAATTTCCATCCAAATCCCTGAAGGGCCTTCTCTGAGGAAGACAGAAGAAGCAGAGATGGCTGAGCCTCATTACAACTGTGTATGTGTAATTGTACTCAGAGGGGGACAAAGAGGGGAGAAAGAAGGGGGCAGAAGCTGTCACTGAAGGTGTAATGGCTGAGGATTTTCCAAAATGGGTGTAACACATCAATACACAGATTAAAGAACCCCAAACAGATTGGCAAACCCCAACTAAGAATGAAAAAGAGAAGAAGAGAAAATTATGCTAAAGTCCATCATAGTTAAATCACTAAAACAAAGCAGATAAAGTCATTTCTGTTCTAAAGCAAGTTCACAGCCTTATATGTCATTATTAAACAAAAAATATCAAAATATCCTAAAACTATTTATTCATCATAAGAAGGTAAGAAAATAATAACAAACCTAAGATTCACAGGAAAATGGATATACTAAACACAAACAAAATGAAATCAAATTATCAGGAGGGGGGAAAATGACAGAATTAACAGACTAATAAGTCAAAAGCTGTTTATCTGAATAATAAAAACCCAACAAAAACCACGTATTCACTCTCAGTGTTTATTTATTTTTTAAAATTTTTTTTATTTTTATTTTTATTTTGTCAATATACAATGTAGTTAGTTATTGTGTCCCATCACCAAAACCTCCCTCCCTCCTCCCTCTCCCCCCTCCCACCCAGATGTGTCCCCTCCATTTTCTCGTTGTAAGAGCTTCAAAAAAAAAAAAAA
>NW_007732298.1:25757-44954 GCF_000696425.1 Galeopterus variegatus | reverse complement strand
CTATTCACTGGGGTCGGGACTCTCTCTTCAGCAAAGGGTGCTGGGATAACTGGTTATCCATTTGCAGGAGATTGAAACTAGACCCATATCTCTCACCATGTACTAAAATCAACTCAAAATGGATCAAGGATTTAATTATACACCCCGAAACAATAAAACTTATTAAAGAAAATATAGGAGAAACCCTTCAGCAAATAGGGCTGGGCACAGACTTCATGAATATGACCCCAAAAGCACGGGCAACCAAAGGAAAAATAAACAAATGGGACTATATCAAACTAAAAAGCTTCTGCACAGCAAAAGAAACAATTAACAGAGCTCAGTGTTTATTTTAATTAAATAAATTTGACTCAAATAAAAATACACAATGTGGGAGAGGAAAAAAATTATAAATGTAGATTCTGAAGAAACTAAAAAAAAAAGGTAATCATTAAAATACACATTCCATAAATAAGTTTGATAATTTAATGAAAAAGAAAATTTTCTGGCCAAGTATAAATGATAAAACATTGCTAATCCCCCTATCCAGGCCTGATCTGCCACTAAGGGCCCCTCTCAAATGGCCTGCCCCAAGGCCCCTTAGCCTGATTGGTGCTCAGGGCCAACATGGCCCACCCTGGACTGCTCTGGCACTAAAGACCTCCCTTGAATGGCCTGTCCTAAGGCTCCCTTGGCCTGCCCTCCCACTAATAGTGCCCCTGGCCTTCCAGTAAGGTCTGCTCTGGCCAGACCTGCTGCTAAGGGCCCCACTGCCACTAAGGACAGGTCTGGCCAGACCTACACAAGAGACCCACTGGCCTGGCCTGCCTCAGGGCCCCTGATTTTGTCTGTTTTGTGTTGCTATAACAGAATACTTGGAACTGGGTAATTTATAAAGAAAAATAAAATTTATTTCTTACAGTTTCTGAGGCTAGGAAGTACAAAGTCCATCTGGTAGTGGCAAGAGTGACCCAAGGTTCTCACATTGCAGGATGGTGGAAACGTAGAGAGCAGAGACAGAGATACTCTCTTGTGCTCTTCCTTTAAAACCCTCAGAGCCACACCCCTGACCACCATTTTTAACCCATTCAATTTGGCATCGTCCCTGGGCCCCCAAAACTCATGTCCTTTTCACATGCAAATATTTTATTTCATCCTCACAGTCTTAACTTGTTTCAACTCGAGAGTCCAAAGTTCAAAGTCCTATCTGTGAAATCAAAAGTTATCTACTTCCAAGATACAGTGGTGGGACAAACACAGGGAATGTACTCCCATTCCAAAAGGGAGAAATAGGCCAAAAGAAAGGGGTATCAGGTTCTAAGCAAGTCTGAAACCCAGCAGGACAGACATTAAATCTCAAAGATGGTCAATCATGTACCTTGAGTCCATGTTGCATGTCATCTGCATGCTGGTGTGGGGGTTGGGTCTCCAACTCTTTGGGCAGCTCTGCTCCTATGGCTTTCCTGGTCTCAGGCCACACTTCAGCTCTCCCAGGCTATTGCTCCACAGGTCTGGTCTTCATGGTGGTCCTGCTGTCATGGCTCCACTAGACATGTTGCTGATGGGGTTTCTCTGCTGCAATTATAACCCCACATTTCCACTTGGCATTGCTCTAGTGAAGGCTGTCTGCAGTGTCTCTGTCCCTGTATCACATCTCTTCCTGGGTCTCCAGACTTTTCCATACATCCTTTGAAATCTGGTTGGAGGCTCCCAAGTCTTCTGAGCTCTGGCATTCTGTGAGCCTGAAGACTTAACCCCACATGGACTCCACCAAGGCTTCTGGCTTGTATTTTCCAAAGCTGTGGGTCCAACTACACCAAAGGCTAATTTAGCCACAGCTGGAGAAGCAAAAGTAGCTGGGGTGCTGCTGTTAGAAGCAGTTACACAAGGTAGCCCTGAGGAGTGAGCCTGCAGAGGTGTCCTCAAACCAGTTGCCAAAGACCATTTTATCTCCCTAGAACTTTGGGCCTGAAATGGAAAAGTTGGCCCCATAGGCTTCTGCAATGCCTTCAGGTCTTTTTTCTCCTTCTCCTGATGATCCTGTTCTTTTGTGTTAAACTTAGTACCATTAAAATTTCCTTCTGAAAATGCTCTCTGCTTCTCTGTCACGTGGCCAGGCTGCAAATTTTCCAAATCTTTACACTCTGCTTCCCTTTTAAATTCTAGCTTTATTTCATGCCTTTGCCACCATAACTCAGAGTAGGCTGTTACAAGTAGCCATGCAGATTCCTTAATGCTTTTCTGCTTAGAAATTGCTTCCACCCAATACTCTCTGGTTCACAACTCTTAAGTTCCAAATTGCACAAAGTCCTAGGGCATTGACACAATGCAGCCAAGTTCTTTGCCAGTTCACAGCAAGGGTGATCTTTGCCACAGTTTCCAATAAACTCCTTATTTCTATCTGAGACCTCCTTTGAATGGTCTTTGCAATCCCTATCTCCATATGCATTCTGCTCACACCATTTAATAGGTCTCTAAAACATTCCAAACTTTCCCTCATTTTTTTCTCTTCTTCTGAGTCCTCCAAACTCCTCCAAACTCTCTTCAACACCCAGTTCCAAAGCCATTTCCACATTTTAAGTGTCTGTTATAGTAAACACCCCACTCCTGGTACCAATTTTCTGTTTTAGTTCGTTTTCTGTGGCTATAACAGAATACATGGCACTGAAGGCCTCTGTGGCCAGACCTACTATTCAGGGCCCCCCTGCCACTAATGCACCCCTTCTGCTAAGGGCCTGCCAGGCTTACCCCAAGTACCCTCTAACTGGCCTGGACTGCTCCTAAGGAAGCCCTGGACCTGACTGGCCTGTCCCTAGGGTTTCCATAGCCTGGCCTGGACTGTCCCTAGGACCTTGCTGGCCTGGTCCAGCCTGGCTCAGAGCCAAAGACCTTTCCTGAGCTATCCTGAGGGCCCTTCTGGCCTGACCTGGACTGGCACTATGGGCCACCTCTGTGCTGACCTGATATGCCACTAAGGGCAGCCATGGCCTGGACTGCCCCAAGGGCCCCTGTGTCCTCACCTGCCAATAAAGGCTACCCTGGCCAGGCACGCTGCCAAGGGCCTCCTACCACTAAGGGCTGGCCTGCCTGTCCTGCTCAAGGAACCCACTGGTTTTCCTGCCACAAGCCCCCCCTCTACTAGTCTGGCCCTAGCAGACCACTTTCATAAGGGCCACCCAGCTGCTAAGGGCAACCCTGCCACTAAGTGACCCCCTTGACTGGCCTGCCCCTGGGCCCCCTTGGCACATCTTGGTGCTAAGAGCCCTGTTGACCTGCCTGTAAGAGATCACCTGGCCTGGATTGCCCTACCACTAAAGGCCCTCTTTGAATGGCCTGGCTCACAGCCCCCTTGGCCTGCTTAGTACTGTGGTTCCCCTGGCCTGGACTGCCTACATGTAAGAGATCCCCTGGGCTGACCTGACCTGCTCTAGGGGTCTCTTAGAGGCAGGTCAGTCCAGGCCAGGGCAGACCTGAGGCAGGCCCAGCCAGTGGGTCTCTTCTGTCCACCTGGTCAGGCTCACCCATAGTGGCAGAGGGGCCCTTAGCAGTGGGCCTGGCCAGGGACTGTTAGTGGCAGGCCAGGAAAGTCCAGGTGCACCATTAGTGGCAGGCCAGTCCAGGCCAGGCCAGGGGGTCTCTTAGAGGCAGTCCAGGCCAGGAGGGACATAGGTGGGCTAGAAGAAAGAAGGAAAGAAAGAGAGAGAAATAAAGAATTAAAGAAACCCCAAATAAAGTAAGTAAGAAGGAAAGAAGGAAGGAAGGGAAGAAGGAAGGAAGGACAGAAGAAAGAAAGAAAGAAAGAAAGAAAGAAAGAAAGAAAGAAAGAAAGAAAGAAAGAAAGACTCCCCCTAGGGCCCACTTGGCCTGGCCTGATCTTCCTCTAAGTGTACCCCTGGCCTCATCTGCCCTGCCACTAAGGGCACCTCTGGCATTTCCTGACCTGACACTAAGGGCTGCCCTGACCAGGCCTTCTTTTAATGGCCCCAGTGCCACTGAGGACAGGCCTGGCCAGGTCTGCATCAGAGACCCACTGCCTCAGGATTGCCCTGGCCTGGATGGGCACTAAGGGCCCCCCTGGCCCGAAAGCCCTGCCTTAAGTGCTTCCTTGGCCTGGACTGGCACTAAGGGGCCCATCTAGCTGGCCTGCCCTTAGGGGATCCCTGGCCTAGCCTGCCTCTAGGGACCCTCTAGACTGGCCTGGCCTGATCCTAGGGCCCTTGTGGCCTAGCCTGGCCTGCCACTCTGGCTCCCCTGGTCAGGCAGACCTACCCCAAGTACCCCCTTGCCTGGAGTGGCCTGCTCCTAAGGCACCCCTGGCCCTGCCTGCCCTGCCCATAGCCCCCCCCCCAGCCTTGTCTGACCTGTCCCTAGGATCCTGCAGGCCTGGCCTGATCTGGCACTATGGGCCTTGTTGGCCCAGTCAGGCCCAGAGCCAAGGACCACCATGGCCTGTCCCATCCTGTCTCTGCTGGCCTGGCCTAGCACTATGGGCCACCTCTGTCCTGACCTGAACTGGTGCAAAGGGTGCCCCTGCCTGGGCTTGCCTTCCATTAAGTGCCCCCATGACATGGCCTGCCCCTATGGCCCCTGTGCCCTCCTCTGCCACTAAGGGCTGCCTTGGCCAGGCATGCTGCCAAGGGCCTCCTACTGCTAAGGGACAGCCTGCCACATAGTCCCCATTTACTGGTCTGCACCTAGCAGACCACTGCCATAAGGGCCACACTGCTGCTAAGGACACCCCTAAGTGCCCCAAGTTCCCCCTTGACTGGCCGGTCCAGGGACCCCTTGGCCTGTCTTGGTGCTAATGGCCCCCCTGGCATTACCTGGCCTAGACTGCCACTAAGGGCACCCCTGGCCTTGCAGGCCTGAACTAAGTGCTTCCTTGGCCTGCCCTAGCACTAAAGACCCCCCTGCTCTGGCCTGACCCTAGGGCCTCCTGGCCTTGCCTGTCTAAGGGACCAATTGCACTGATCTTCCCCTATGGGCCCCTGAGGCTGGACTACTTGTAAGGGCACCCTGCCGCTTTCTTTTCTTTTTTTTTTTTGTTCTTTTTTCTTTTTTGTTTTTTCCTGTTGTCTTTTTTTTTGGGGGGGGGGGTCTCTTTTATGGTTTTTTTTTTTTTTTTTTTGTTCTTTTTTCTTTTTTGTTTTTTCCTGTTGTCTTTTTTTTTGGGGGGGGGGGTCTCTTTTATGGTTTTTTTCTTTCTTTTTTCTTGTTTGTTTTGTGGGGGTTTTGTTGTTGTTTGGGCTTTTTTTTACTATTTTTCTTTGCTGTATTTTTTCTGGGGGGGTGGTTGGCATTTTTTTGTTTTTGTATTTTTCTGTCCTCTTTTTTTGTTTTCTCCTTTTACTTTGGTTCTCTTTTCTTGCTTTTCTTCTTTTTCTTGGGGTTTTCTTTTCTGGGGAGGTTGCTACATTTTTGGAGTGGTTCTTTTTGTGGGGGTTTCTTTTTGTTAGGGTTTTCTTGTTTTAGTGGGAGTTTTCTTTATTTTAGTTTTCTTCTTTTTGATGGGGTTTTCTTTTGGGGGGTTCTTCTTTGAGGGCTTCCTGGGGTTTTTTCTTCTTTTCATGGGCAGAGGTTTTTCTTTTTAGGGGGTTTTCTTCTTTTCATGGGGGCTTTCTTTCTGTTGGGATTTTCTTTTCAATGAGATTTTGTTCTTTTTTTTTTTTTTTCTTTCTTTTATGGGGATTTTCTTATTTGATTTTGTTTGTTTGTTTGTTTGTTTGTTTCTTATTGTGGGGGATTTTTCTTCCATCTCATGGGGTTCTTTTTGTTGGGATTCTCTTCTTTTGGGACTTTTTTCTTTTGGAGGGCTTCCTCTTTATGTTGAAGTTTTCTTCTTTTCGTTGGGGCTTTCCTGTTTTGGGTGCTTTCATCTTCTTGTGGGTGTTTTCTTCATTTTTCAGGTGTTTTTTTTCTCTTTTGGTTATTTCTCCTTCTTTGGGGTGTTTTCCTATTTTGTGTGTTTTCTTCTGCTTGGTTTTTTTTTTTTTTTTTTTTTTTTTTTTTTCCTTTTTGGGTTGCTTTCTTCTTCTTTTGGGTGCCTTCTTTTTCTTCTGGGTGTTTTCTTCCTATGTTGGGTGTTTTCTTCCTTTTATGCATGTTTTGTTCTTCTTTTGGTTATTTTCACCTTTTGGATGTTTTCTTCTTCATCTTGGTGTTTCTTTCCTCCTTCTTGGTGGTTTCCTCTCCTGTTTGGTGTTTTCCTCTTCTTTTTTTTTTTCTTATTATTATTTATTCATTTTGTTTGTTTGTTTGTTTGTTTTCTGGCCCAACTTCACAGCCAACTCCATTTTCACATGCTGCCCCGACTGCTGTGCACTGGTGACTTCCATGTTCTAATTGGCCTGGATGGAGAGAAGCAATAAGTGGCCACCTGATGCAGCTGGAGACCCATGGTACAGGGAAGAAGACACAGGGCACTGGCTCACAGGGTGCCTTCCCAGGTACTATTTCATGTGAGGTCTCCACCACCCCATTTTACAGGAGGGGAAACAAAGGCCCAGAGGTGAGGGTGGAGGGCAGTCTGGCAGCTGGGTGGCACATCAGCCTGATGAAGCCAGTCTACACCTTATCCAACAGCTCCTGGAGCTCACGGGCCTGAGACAGCATGCAGCTGGTGGTGGTGTGATGGCACTGTGTGCCCTCAGCAGCCCTCCACAGCTCCAGCAGCCACTCCTTCTGCTCCCAGTTCAGGTGGCTCAGACCCTCATTGTCCTTTATCTGACCCTGGAGCTGACCCACCAGGATCTTAAGCTGCTTCTGCAGCTGCTCAGCCTCCATCTGAAGACACTGTTCTTCCTTGCTGGGCCCTGCTGGGGGCTCTGGGGGTGGAGTCTCAGCTGAGAAAGGAATTGGATGATAAGGTCCTCTGGAATTGCACAAAACCCTCTTCTTGACCCATAGCTCCTAATTCAGGCTCCAAGCTCCAGACCATGGCTTCCTGGATAATCATTCCTCATGCCCAGATGATGGTAAATCATTCAAACCACTTTCAAATAGAGTTTTCCAAATTCTTGTGCTCAAGACAATTGTGGGTGGCTGACAATGGTCACTCCACCCCTCTTTGCAGACAGGGACACTGAGGCTCAGGTGAGAAGATTTGCCTTCTGCTGAGGCAAACCTTTTTCTCTTCCCCCTGCCTTCTCCCAGGTCACCCCAACCCCAGCTTATCTGTCTGCCTGCTTACATCAGCCAAGCAGATCTCTGGCTCCTGTATTTGACTCAGGCCATGCTTCTCCCTGAAAGGGTGCACCTGCCCAGAGCACAGGGGTGTGAGCCATGGAGGGAGGGGCTCCATGGAGGCTGCAAAACAGACAGGCTGCCACCTTCCTCTCTCTCCCCCACCCCCATAAAACCAAAACCCTAGGCTGCAGCTGCTCACTTGTTGTGGCAGAAACTTGAATATCTTAAGCTGCTTCATCTGGAGCTGCAAAGCCACCTTCTTCATCACAAGAATCTGAAGCTTCACCTTCAGTTGGGACTGGTGACACTTGAAGTGCTCATAGTTGTTCCTGTGGCCAGAGGTGATGGAGAATGGAAAGAATGAGGAACAGAAAGGACCACTTTGGTGATCAATGCACTGACTTTGACACACAACCAGAGGACCTTGACATGGGTAGGGGACCCCAGGAACCAATAGTCACAAGTGCCAGTCCAGAGAGTGGACATGAATTGCCTGAGGCCACACACAAGTCACTGGTATGGCTGGGGCCAGTGCTTAGCTCTGCACATGTTGAAACCTGTGCACCCTCCTCATCATGCTCAGCTTTATCCCTCCCACCACATCACCCACACTGAGGCCCCTTAGACCTGCCATCCACCTTCCCCTTCCTACTTGTTGTCATCCAAGTGCAGGTGGAGAGCATCTTACTCTTTCTTCAAGTCATGGTAGGACTGAAAATACAGAAAGGTGAAGTCAGGAATGGCAGGCAGAAGATGTAGTCAGGGCACACTAACACTGACACCTACCGGTTACACCATTTGGCAGTACCATTTCCTCCCCTGAACACACTTGATATCTTTTTCAAGGCATTTCCAAGCCTATGTTCTCAGTTGGTTTTACTAGGAACTCAATAACCATGGAAGAGGCAGGGAAAGAGATCTGATTTACAGCTGGCTGACAGAGGTCCAGGGGTATTGGGTCATGTTGCCATTGTTATGACTATCATCACCATTGTTTGACTCTATATTGAGTGCATCACCAGCACTATGCTAATAATCCACTGAATCCTCACAACCACTATAGGAGGGAGTTACTATTATCTCCATTTTGTAGATGACATACTAAATATTAGAGGTTAACTGCTAAGAGCACTTACAGCTGGCATGTGAACATCCAGGTATATATAATTCTCTATGCCATTTCTTCCCCTGGGGGTGGAGTCACAAGCATGAGGGCAGGTGGCTGGACTCACCCTCTCAGCCTCCTTCTGTTGTGGGGAGACAGCAGTCAGATTCCACTACAGCTCTTTTATCTGCACTCATGTGAGCACAGGCAGCTCACCAGATGTTCACACTCCCCTGGAATGACAGAGGTCAAGATGGAGCCCAAAGGACTCCCCTGAAGGCCTGCCAAGGCACCAGATTGAGAGAGGAAGGGTGCCCAGATTCACACCTGCTTTCTGCCAGACCACATGGTAAGCATTGGCCAGGGCTCTCTCTAACTGTGCCTTTTCGGACATTAACACATCAGTGGTCCGGATCTGAGCCTTTGTGAGAAAAGCCAAACAGGTGCTGAGAGAGAGGAAAAGGAAGGTTCTCTATGGGATGTGAGGGATGCCATACAGTCCACTCACCTGCAGTTAGTTGTTCCCACAAGGATTTTGCCTGCTGACACTTACTCTCCTGCTATGAGAAGAGGAAAGAAACATCTCTTACTTGGGAGGCAGAGATGCAACAGCAAGGGACAAGCCCCGGGAATGCCACCAGTGAGAACAGATTCTCAGGGACCTTGTGGGGCTGAGGGTGGGGTGCAGGGGGTGAGACTTGTCCAGGTTGGGAGTGGGCAAGACAAGCCTGCAGCCTCTCCATCTGAGTCTTTCCCCAAACCCATCAGACATGGAATGAGCAAACAAAGAAACCTTGTTCCTCTTTCCAGTTGATCCACAGTTTCCTGGTGCTGTTTCTTCTGTGTGGAGAATCACAGGAAAGTGACTGAGGCTGTCCCCCTCAGCTCCATTCCCCACACCAGAATGGTGGGCAGGGGACAGGAATGGATTTTCAAGGAAAATTTCAGACCGCATGGGGACACAAATTGACAAACACTCCTCAGACTCCCAAGGAAAGAGAATTTGTGTCTTTGTTGGTTTTCACTCACAGCTACAGAGCTGAATGTCTGAGTCTGTATCACCCCCTACTGCCCCTTGAGCCCCCATTCAGGAGTCTGATTAGCCAAGACTCATCTCCTTAGGCAACTGGCAACCCCTGGAAGTGTTTGAATCAGGGCTACTGATTTCAGTTTTCATTTTGTTCTTTGCTCCTGGAAGACCACCAGGGCTGTTTCTCCATTGGTAATCTCTTACCTGTGAAAAGGAAAAGCAGTAATATTCAGGAGACCTATAAGCTCCTATACTTGCATCCTACTTTACAGTTTTTATAAAATATTCTTATTTATGCCATCTGATTTAATGCCAGCAGCAACCCTATAAAGTTTTGTAACGATCAGTAAATGGCTAAAGAAATGGATTGATAACATGACCAAAAAAAGGCAATAGTGGAATTTAACTTTAGTCTTCTGGGGCTTTGTCATGAGTCAGCAGCTGCCAGGTGGCAAAATACAAATCAGTCTTTGGGGTCCTCTCTTACAGAGCTGAGAGCTGCACACCAGTACTTCTCAAATGTTTACACCAATGTACCCTAATGGCAGAAGTCAGTGAGGGCACACCCCTAGGGATCTGGGGACCTAACAAAAAGAGGACAACCCAAGCATCATTTCAGAGAGAAGTCTATTACAATCTTACAAATCTAGGCGAATGTCACCCCTAAGTATATTAATAGGTTTTTTTCTCTCTCAAAAGAATCAAGCAAATCTGATGCTTCAGAATGATGCCTCCATATGAATCTTGTGGCACCACAGATTGAAATGATCTGGGCAAGATTCAAGCTGTGAAGTTCAGTTGCCCAGGATTTATTCGTCAGAAGATAAGCACATCTCCCTCCAGAGAGCACTAACTGAAAGGTGCTCAGGTCCCAGAATCTTAGGGAGTTCTAATGTGACATACAGACTCAGAAATAAATTGTAAAGTGTCTCTAGAGAGTAGAAACCTTGGAGAAAACAAAACCATCCCATTCTCCCAATTGTCAGCCAGAGGTATTGTCAACATTTCGAACTCACTGGTGAAGTGTAGGCTTTTCAGATTGTCAATATCTAAGTGAAGGGAGTAAGGGAGCCAGAAACCTCTCAATCTTGGGTCCCCTAGTTCTGAGTACCCTTCCAAATGGAAATTAGTGCCACCACCAGAGAAGCCAGAAAGAGGGTGAAAACACTTAGGGGACTGGGTCATCAGGTCAAAGACTGGGCGACAGGCAGTAATGACAGGGGGCACCTGGCAAGGGCAGGGGTTGGGCTGCTGAGGGGGCAGGGATGGCTAAGAAGACTTTGGTGAGGGAAGTCAAGAGGCACAGAGGGACAAGCCCTGTGTGCCTCAGAAGTGATACAGAGTCCTGCCCATGTCCCGCCATCAGAGGGGCCTCGGGATGGGTCCAGGGCTTGCAACCCAACATGTTATACCTTTTACTTAGCTACAGCCAATTTCTTCTGTTGGAGCATGGAAAAGGAGAGGGGGGCTGCATCACCATCATCCAAACAGTGCAGAATCGCTTCCTTCAGCTAATGGCACAGATGTGTGACGAGCCAGAGCTGGTGGGAGCAGGCAGAACTAGGCAACACTGAAGTGGATGTGGCCTCAATGCTCAGAGCCCATTGGTGGATGAGAAAGATGAAAATAGTGGGGGTGTGGCCAGAACACAGGGAAGGGTGGAGTCACAATGAAAGCTGTGATCGCTGGCTCTGCCCACGTTATGGAGGGACCCCCTTGGGGAAAGGGGTAGGGCTTTCATTTGGTGCCCATGCAGCTTCTGTGTGACCCTTTGTGGCAGCTGTCACAGAATTCAAGGCACCCGGCAGAGCAGAGAGGCTGCTCTTCAGCCCCTGCCCTGGACCCTCCTGTGCCAGTTTAACTCCTGACCTGGGGGCAATGGACTCCAGGGCTCAGGAGTTGAGTGAGGGATAGACAGCAGGGGACAGGGTATCACCTCAGTCCCTTTTCAGACTCCTCACAACTCTGCCCCAGACTGTTTCATCCCAGAAACCGTCTCCAAAGACCCCCATCCAGTCCTCCAGATGCTTCCCCACTCGCCCCCTTCCTTGAGGGTCCCTTCATTGATCCTGGGACTGTAGCTGCCCCCTCCCAGATGGGTCCCATCCAGGTCACTCCTGCTTGCCAGCTGCTTCTCTCACACCCCACAGCACCCCCTTCCTCCCAGCTTAGGCTCTGGGTCCCATTAGCCTTTCCCCTTGGACACCTCAAGAAAAAACTGGGGAGGGGAGTTAAAATGATAAAACTCTCAGAAGAACACATAAGTGTAAATCTTCATGATCTTGAATTAGGCAATGGTTTTCTAGACGTGACATCAAAAGCACAAGCAACAAAAGAAAAAACAGATAAACAGAACATCATCAAAATTAAAAACTTTTGTGGTGCAAAAACTGCCATTGAAAAAGTGAAAAGAAAAGGCTCTGGGTCCCATTAGCCTTTCCCCTTGGACACCTCAAGAAAAAACTGGGGAGGGGAGTTAAAATGATAAAACTCTCAGAAGAACACATAAGTGTAAATCTTCATGATCTTGAATTAGGCAATGGTTTTCTAGACGTGACATCAAAAGCACAAGCAACAAAAGAAAAAACAGATAAACAGAACATCATCAAAATTAAAAACTTTTGTGGTGCAAAAACTGCCATTGAAAAAGTGAAAAGAAAAATGAGTGAAAAGAAAACCACAAAATTGGAGAAAAATTTTACAAATCTTATATCTTGTAAGAAGCTTGTATCCAGAATATATATATATTACAATTTAATAACATAAAGATAAGTATCCCATTTTTTAAAATCGGCAAAAAAATCTGAATACACAGTTTTCTAAAGGAAATATACAAATGGCCAACAAGCACATCAAAAGATGCTTGACATCAGTAGCCATCAGAGAAATGCAAATCAAATCCACAATGAGCTATCACCTCACACCCACTACCATGGCTATAATCACAAAGATGCATAAAAACAGTGTTGTAAAGAAATGGAGAAATTAAAACCTTCACACATGGCTGGGAAAACTACAATAGTGCAGCCACTTTGGAAACAGCCTGAAATTTCCTCAAATGATTCAGTTTAGAGTTATCATATGATCCAGCAATTCCACTCCTAGGTATATGCCAAGAGAAATGAACTATGCATCCACACAAAAACTTGAATACAAATGCTCATAGCAGCATTATTCACAATAGTCCAAAGGTGGAACTAGCCAAGTGTCCATGAATTGATGAATGAATAAACAAAATGAGGGATATCCATGTAAAATAAACATTATTCAGTCATAAAAAGGATGGAAGTACTGACACATGCTACAACTTCGCATAAACCTTGAAAACATTATGCTAAGTGTAAAAGGCCAGTCACAAAGGACCCCATAATGTATGATACCCTTTTTATTAAATGTGCAAAATAAGGAGATTTGTAGGAAAATAAAGGAAATTAATGGTTGCCTATGGTTGGAGAGGATGGAATAATTGGGGTATGATGGCTAAGGAATTTAGTTTTGGAGTAATGAAGGTGTTCTACAATTGCTGTGAGGATTGCAAAAATCTGAATGTACTAAAATCGATTGAATCACACACTTTAAATGGGTGAATTATATGGCATGTACATTATATCTCAATAGAAGTTAAAAAACAAATGTGCCATGACTTCAGCTTCTCATTAGGATATAGATGTTGCAACATCTCAATGCTCAGCACAATGACTAGGAAAAAGCCAAACAAACTATAAAAATACTATCTTTGAAGGCATAACAGAGTTGTGGAAACAATAATTACATGAATTGGAATTTCATAAGGAGAGAAAATTCTAGGACAGGGTTTTTGATAATTCTCAGTAGGGACTGATGATCACACTTGGCCCATGCCAGGGTCAGAGAAACCATAGAAGTACTGGTTGTTCACTCATGGTTGGTGCTGGCCTGAGAGATCACACAACTTGAGAAGCACTGACTGATGTCGGGGGGTGGGGGTTCCCAGTAGTCAGTCTCAACCCACCCCATCTTCTTACTGGGTTCTTGGATCCACCATAGGGAAAAATTCAAGAGTGGAGTCACAGGACAAAGTGAGAACAGGTTTAATGTAACAAGGAAGAGATACAGGTTTCAGAGAAAGAGAGAGAGAGAGAGAGAGAGAGGCATAGCTCCAGAGACTGAACAAACCCCCACCAAGTTTAACACAAAAGCAAGCAATAAACACTTAATGTTCAGTACTGAGTGCAGGCTGCCTCCAAGAGAGTGAGCATCAGCCCTTTCTTCTGCTGGGATCTGGCTTTTATAGTTCTACTGTCTAATGAATATTCAATAAAAAGTGTGGTTCCCATTTGTGTAACATAGTCCTCCACATGCTCAGTTGGTCTCTTCTTGGTGTATGCTCATTGGTCAAATCCTATCACAGGCACCAGATGTATTTGAGAATATTCTGTGCTCTCTAGCTCCTGTAGTGGAAGGTCATTCGGATACTAGGGTTGCATAAACCCTCTCTACTGAGCATGCCCAGCCACTGGATTTCCATAAGCCAGCCCATTGTGGTCTCATTTTCCCCATGTTGGTGCTGAAAATAGGTCTAACTGGCAACAGTAGATTTCCTCTAGGGGAGGGCCTAGAGGACTGACCTGAGACCTTGAGGGTGGCTGGAAACCCAGATGCATGTCCAGAAACCTGGACCCAGTGAAACTGAGCACCTCCTGTCTCACAATGTGGTTGGTGTTTTCTACAAGACATTCTGTATGTTCTGGAGATGAACATAGAGGATTGAGGAACCAGGCCAAAGGTTCCTAAAAGTCACAGTAAAATCTTCCTGAATCTCAAAGTGCTTGGGAGATTATGTTTCCCCAGAGGGACAGGGCTGCTGATTGGTCCCTCAAAATTTTGGGCACATTTTAAAGCTGCAGGATGTGTGTGCTAAAGAAGCAAGCCAAAACCTCTGAAGGTCACAAGTGGATTTGTTACAGTCTTTCATGGTTGACCAGTGACCCACTAGAATTTCCATCCAAATCCCTGAAGGGCATTCCTTGAGGAAGAGGGAAGAACCAGAGGTGGATGAGCCTTATTAAACCTGCTTATGTGCAGTCGGACTAAGAGGGGAAGAGGGAGGGGAGAAAGAAGGGGGCAGAAGTCATTAAAGGTGTAATGGCCGAGGATTTTCCAAAATGGGCACAATACATCAATGCACAGATTCAAGAAACCCCAAGTAGATTGGCAAACTCCGACTAGGATTAAAAAAGAGGAGAAAATCATCCTAAGGTCCATTATAGTTAAATTGCTAAAATGTAGCAGATAAAGTCAAATATCTTAATGACATGTAAGTGTATGAAGCAAATGCATACCCTTATATGTCATTATTAAGCAATAAATATTATTTTAAAACTATTTATTCATAATTAGAAATTAAGAAAATAATAACAAACCTAAGAGTCACAGGAGAATGGATATACTAAACATAAAAAAGTGAAATCAGATTATCAGGATAGGGGACATTGGTAGAATTGATAGATTAATAAAACTGAAAGCTGGTTATTTGAATAACAAAAACCCAACAAAAACCATGTATTCATTTTCAGTGTTTATTTTAATTACATAAATTTGATTCAAATAAAAATACACAAATGTGGGAGTGAAAAAAATGATGTAATCATGGATTCTGATGAAACTACAAAAATAAGGGTAACTATAGAAATAAACTGTTCATAAACAACTTTGATATTTTAATGAAAAAGAAAATTCTCTGGTACAATATATATTATAAAACTTTACTAAGGGCTCCCCTGGCCTGAAATCCTGCTAAGGGCCTCTCTGGCCTAGACTGATCTGCAGATATTGGCCCTGCTGGCCTGGATTGGCCTTCTGCTGAGGGCAACCTGGCATGACCTGGTCTGCCACCAATGGCCTTCTGGTTTTGGCCTCTCATCCCTCTTAGGGCCCCCTGGCCTGACCTGGCCTACCACTAATAGTCTCCCTGGTCTGGCCTGCTGATAAGGACCACCCAGGCCAATGAGGCTATATTTCAACTCACATTATAATTCAGCAATAACAAGATTAGACATTCTGTACCATTTTTTGCCAAAAGTAGCCCTGCAACTATAAGATATAATAAATTGAGGGATTTATCCATGGATGTTCCTTGGGCTTCTCTGATTTTCTTTGAGTCAAATATTTAAAACCCCGAGTTTGTTGTTTTCTTTCCGTATCCTCTTTACTCCACGCAGAAAGAGCCAGCCTACCCCACAATTAGATTAATATTCCCATTTATAAAATTATATTGAAGCAATCACACAGTCCAGCAAAACTTTGGTTTTAATAGGCCTTTCATTCCAGGTGACCTCAGTTGATAATTTCAGTAGCTGACTTTTTTTCCCTACTGCAAGCCAAGAATTGCCAGTGATCCATTAGGGACTAATAGGATGGCCTTCTCTTTCAAATTCAACTCGGTGAGGCAACCGTTACCAAATTTATATTAAGTAAATAGAGCTGTATTTGGTTTAATACCAAATACATCACCCAGCAAGATAAAATGCAGCAAGTGGGAATTATTCCAGTTATTTCAAGTAGAAGAGTATTTAATATAAGTGTTATGTGTGCATAAAATCATTGAAGGGACTGAGGGGGGTGTACAGGAGAAATCAGGGGCTACCCCTTAAACTGTTTCACCCAAGGACATGCTCCTGCAGCTCCAGAAACGAGGTCTCTCCTGCTACTGCTCTTGACACCAACTGAGGTGGTGATCAGACATTGGAATACTGACTATGGCTACTCTTCCTCTTGTGCCCAAGTCTAAACACTGCTAGGAAGATAGACTCCACATCACTTCTGCCTTGAAAGTTTTGCACATGTGCATATAATTGAAAGAGCCTAATTCACATATAGAACCCAAGTGCAAAGAAGTCCAGAAAATGTGGTTGATTCTTTCCAGGAAGGAAGATATATAGAAGGAATTGGAAATAATGAATGCTAGTTAGCCATATCCAGGGCTTTGCCTAAAAAGTTGACTCTCACACCTTGCCACCTCAGCATTAAATACTGTATTCTCATCTTTTATCCGTGGAGGCTGTTTTGTTTTTAAAAGCCTTCTCTATCGTTAGTTTCCACTTTAGTAGGTTTTAGCAGAAGTCATAAACTAGATAGTTTGTGGGAGGAATAAGAAAAATTGCCACGCACCTTATGAGGAACTGCGCTAGATGTAGTACATACTTTATATGTATTTAAACTCATATAGTACTACGAGGAAATTAGGGCTACAGTTTAAGCAACTTGCCCAAGGTTTCATGGCTAGCAGAAAGCCAGGTCAGGATTTCCACTTAAGCAACTCAGCTGTGCTGCAGAAAACCTCAAGGTAGGTTTTTCATTGTAGAAATGTTTGTTTACACCATTTCTATAAAGCTATTTATGAGAGATAATAAAAGGTAGCTTCTAGCCTTGTTTTTGCCAGGCCATTTGAAAAGTTTGCTATGGTCTAGTCAGGGAGCTTAGGCCTCTTTGCGGAGACACTAGATTCTAATAAAGAAGACTGAGCCTTACCAGTGTGAACCCAGCATGTGTCTACAAACACGGTAATATTCACAAGGCACATTTATTTAAAAGTAGAAAATTTATGGCAGCAAATAGTTCTGCAATGGCAGAGACCTTATTAGAGAACTTAGCCATTATTATTAATAAATAATTCTGCCTCTCCTAATTTGCTTCTGGAGAGAAGGCTCTCAGTGGCTTTCGCAAGGATTAAGCAATGAAATTAAAACCTCTCAAGATATCTAATACTAGCTGTATACATTTTGGTGTCTAAATTTTACTTCCCAAGGGAAACTTGGTCATGATCTGTGCTAAAAACTAGTAATTGCATCATTCTAAATGTAGCCAGCATGTTGGTAGGGCCACTAAGTGCCTTACTATCCTGATAAAATACACAGTTTGGGGAATAAAGTGTTCAGTTTGGTCATTTCCAGATTTTCTTTGCTATATCTGCAGAATGACCCACCATAAGCTCACAGTAGGGTCCGTACTAATTAAGTAGTTAGGTAATGGCAATAACTGTAAGAAAATCTACTAGTGAAGCCGTATGGCATAGTGAGGGGAAGCAACCTGATTCAAAATCCTAAGCACCATGTTTCAAAGCTCAGTCACTTACTGCAAGATCTCAGCCAATCCCTTCTGGGGTCTTCAGTTTTTCCATCCTTAAAACGCGCGATGCACTTGATAATAGCAAATGAATCTATAATTATAAATTCTACTAACGTACATGCTAATGCTTGCCAAAATCATAAGAAAAAAAATCAGGAGCTATCCCAAGAGGACTGAGACAAATCATTGATTGCTGTCATTGTTTGGGCTCATTTTAAAGTTAAGTCACGGAAAGTGGAAACACAAGATTCAGAATTACTGGTGGGACCCCTTCTCCTACTTACATTATTACAGACAGTTTCAGGAGCTATCCCAAGAGGACTGAGACAAATCATTGATTGCTGTCATTGTTTGGGCTCATTTTAAAGTTAAGTCACGGAAAGTAGAAACACAAGATTCAGAATTACTGGTGGGACCCCTTCTCCTACTTACATTATTACAGACAGTAAATTTGTGGCCTTGAATGCTCGATGGCCTTTAATGCTCATCTTCTTTTTGCCCATGAGGGGTAAACTACTTTCAAGAAAAGCCACTTATTTTAAAACTATAAACCACTTCAGAAAGAGAATTCGATTCTCTTTTAATCCTGTCAAGATGTTGTCACCTTAACAGAAGGCAGGCTCATAAACAACTTGCCGTCTGGGTAACTGAACTTGTCAAGCAGTATTGTGACTGGGAGAAGGAAACAGGGCAACAGTGACTGAGTTGCCACTTTCCCAGCTTTCAGTCAATAATTGAGAAAATCTGTGGGATCCTGCAGGTGTCATTAAAATAATTGGATCATGAGAGAAAATTGTTATAGAATGGAGACTGCCAGTTCTGGAAATTCTTCAGGTTTTAGTGTGGTTTTTATCTATCCACAGGACATAGTTGCCTAACACACCAATCATTTTGATTGCCATTTTCTTAAATGTTTTTATTTTTATATAGAGTTGATGAACTTGGCTTCTTTTGGCTTTATTCAAAAAATTGAGTTGGTTAAGTGTTGTTTACTTTTTTGCATTTCTTGGTTTTTTTTCTTATTTTTTAGTTTTAGTGTATATTACGGCTATTTCCTTTAAAATTTGACAATTTTCAGAGAAGAAGAAAGGTGCTATATTGGTTAATCAAAATAGGTTTGCCACAAACAGGCAGCCGAATGCATGCCCCATGTATGTTCATGTGCATATTCAAACTCATAGATTTAGAAGAACAGTCAGAGGCTCTAACATGAAGTTAATTTCACTTCATTTTGCTCAATAAGTAAGCAAATCCTTTAGGCTCAGTCTTGCATCTTCACATAATTATAGTTCTATCTCTGGCAAAATTTAAGACATCCTTGAGCAGAAGTATGAAGTAGGCTGTGGCACGTTGGATTGCCAGGGAAGCAGACTCTGAAATCAAGATTAGCATGTGAGATGCTTACCAGGGAGGGATTTTGCACTGACACCTGGAAAAGGCAAAGGAAGGACACAGGACCAGGTAGAGGGAGAAGTGAATCCACTGTGAAATCTCAAGGAAAGCCTACATTGAGCTTGCTGCCCATTTGGAAGATATCATGGCCCTTCAGAGTTGATCTGAGCTGGAGTAAAAAGTCCAGGCCTCCCTACCCCATGTCTATTAGTCATAAGGTAAGAGTGGCCTGGGGAAGAGGACACAACCTTGGTGAATTACTCTGTTCAGTCTGGGTAACATCCAAGGGGGTGGCAGCAGAAGGCTCTCTGCCAATAGCACTTGAGCACTTCTGGGAACGCCAGCCACCCAGGCTCTCTTTGATGCTACCCCAAATTTGGGATCCCTTTCTGTGTCTGTC
>NW_007732298.1:23436-25464 GCF_000696425.1 Galeopterus variegatus | reverse complement strand
AAACCATAGTCGAGGATGGTAGAAAGAAGAGTTAGAACAACAGAGAGTTTAAGCTTCCTTTAAATGATACCATTATTGGGTACATATAGTTGCCCCTATTGTTGCTACTGGTGGGAGATTAGAAACATAAACAATTTGCAAAAGCGTGCCCCACCACCTCTTCCAGAGATATCCACAGAAGTTCACAAGAAAACTCTCACGTTTTAAATCTTACTTCAAGTCATGCAATAGATGAGCACGCCCAAGTTATGGCAGGAATGGTGGATCTATGCTCAAAGCTCCATCACTCTTGGCCACATGAGAAGGCACCCTTCTCATTCTGAGGATTTTGCGGAAGAGCAGGCTGTGAGATGCTTACTTTCATTACAGGGGTATGGAAGAGCACTCAGTTCTACCAGGGGTGATAGAAAAGATAAAAAGTTGGATGGAGTTAACTAAGCGACTGCTATACACTAGGCATTGGGTTGGTGACTTTAAATGAATTCTCACACTGTCACTGTGGTAGGTTTTTTATTATGCCTTTTTAAAAACATGAAACTAAACATTAAAGAGGTGAAGTTTTTTGGCTAGAGAACACAGCTGGAAAGTGAACGAGTCAGTATTTGAACTCCAAAGCCAATGTTATTTCCACCACATCATATGCCACGGTGATTCTCAAAAACATTTAATAACAGCAAGCAGTTCAATTTTCTAGTACTTGGAGGGTTAACATTTTAAACTACTTGATAATACTTTTGATAACTTCTTGGTCTAGATGTCACTTTTTTTCATAGTTTCTAAGTTAGACCTGATGATTTTAACTTGTGTCCCCATGCCACAAATGATGCATATGTTTAAAATGTGTTTATTTATATGCCTACAAAATATGTTACTTATTTTTCCTTAAAAATGTATGTCACACCACAAAGTATGTGCCTGCACTTTGATCACTGATCTGTAAAACATATGTTTTTGTTGTTTCATTTCGCCTTTAAAAATGCATTTTGTATAAACATTTATGCCTTTCTTTTTCTCTTTCTTATGCTGGTTCGTTTGTGGCTTACTATTCAGGTTACATTTTGAAAACAGACTTGCATTATAGTAATTCTTTCATTGGTGATAGCTATATTTATCACAATAAATTATTTCAAAAGCACGTTACTGAAATTTTTAATTTCTTTCACTGTTAGTTGAGATGAACATGATATGTTTTTATCTCCCAGGTGACTTTACCTTTTATTTTCCTGTATTCAAGTAGTGTTAGTGATATTCCTGAACCGCCAGGTAGAATTTTAATGCTTGCAATAAAAATAGCATTAAACATTTTTATTATATTTATTTTGATAGATTCCTTTTTAAATGCTATTTTGGTCCTTTATAGAGGTAGCGTAATATTTAACTAACTTTAAAAAATAAATATTTTGCCAATTTGGTTACATTTTACTACATTCCCTTTACAGAATTAATGAACTTTTAAAAATTTCATAATGAAGAGCTAATTAATGAGAAACATAAATAAAAGCTTGTAAAAGAATAGATAATGATACCTCATTCTGAGTTCCATGGAATAGATAATGAATGATAATACTTCAACCATAATTGCAAGGATCATTTTCTAATTACTCAATTAAAAGCTATTAATTTAAAATATCAATCATTAGATTATTATAAATTATTGGAAAGTGCAGTACATAAACATCTTTAATAAAACAATGTTTCATTATTATATTTAGGTGTATGATGTAATCAAATGTAGCTAGTGTTTATTGGCAGGTATTCTTAGGCAACCACTTTAAAGGCTAAACATTTTGAAATTAACGTCTCATTGTTATCTGTTAGGCAGTGGTTTTATAAATGTATTGAAGGTCCTGGAAAAAAGAATTTTCTAATTATTCCAAAAACTTGTCTTCTATTTTTTTTTAGACCATAATTGTACTTTTTTTTTTCAAGTTTCTGAGAAAAGAAGTGGTAGAGTCTGTTCTATTCCATCAAAAATAAACCACATTTATCACTTAATATTTTCCTGGGTATTCTCATAATTCCTTTTCT
>NW_007732298.1:19786-22620 GCF_000696425.1 Galeopterus variegatus | reverse complement strand
TCAAAAATAAACCACATTTATCACTTAATATTTTCCTGGGTATTCTCATAATTCCTTTTCTATCAAATATTAAACTTTAATAGCTATTACATAAAAGGCTTGTAAAAGCAGAAGATGTATTTAATACTTTAAAAAACAATATTGTTTATACAATTTTTATTGTAGGGAAATCTATCTTTGATAATTTTTACTGAAATAAAGTATGTTATAAATATGTTTACTTAGTAATATAGTTTGCATTTCACTGTTTTAACTTAAGGTAATTGAGTTCATAAGAACGAGTTTTTCTCCACTTGTTCCTCTTTCTATTCATCTGTAATTACTCAGTCATAATGGGTTTGAATAAATGCCAGTCACTGAACTGAAGACTTGACATAAATTATTTCATTAGACCCCCACAAGTAGTAGTTCCTCATACTGAGGCTTAGACACATCAAAAAAAAAAAAAAAAACACAGAGATGCAAAGTTGCACTTTTTTGTTATTCCATAACTCCACTTTTAGTGATTATGCAAGTTGCTTCCCAACCATATCAAGTCTGAGGGTCTTATAACTAATGGGAAACATGTGCCTTTATAATAAAGTCAATGAAACCAAGTGTTTAAATATGCCCTGTATCTAACATACACATCTTCCCAAATTTTATAGGAACACAGGATATAAATCAGCCCAATTAACTAAAACTAATCTTTATGGAAAACTAACAAGGATGAAATAGAAACTAAAGTCCAAATGAACTTAGGAGAGCAACCAAAATACTGTGCTTTCAACTGGAAGTAACAAGCCAGAGAGATAAATGGTCTTACCTGAGATCCAAGGTAGACCTGAGCTACGTAGTCCAACTTTTTGTACACCAATTCCATGTTTTCAGAAAGTAGCTGACATTTACTGAGCACTTGGCCTGTGTCAGGCACTGTGCTGTATTGTTATTGCTGAGGTGTAGGTTGTTACCACCCCATGTAAAAATGAGAAAACTGAAACAAAAAAACCCCCAAGCCCAAGGTTAGTATGAGCTTGAGTAGGGATTCAAATCTAGCTCTAAAGAGCTTTGGACTCAGAATTAAAGAGATCCATCATATTTTAATAATTTAACTTCCCATCCATTAGGCTATAGTCCTGTAGACACTGCTGCTATTAGATGTGATTGGCCTTCATGACAAAGTAACTCACCTCCTGGTTCCACCTTACTTCAGATCCACTACTGAAGCATACTGTGTTCCAACAAATGAGGGCAGATATGTAAAATACTCAACAATAGAAAGGGATGGGTGTCAACTAATCAAAACAGACACTGGTCCAAAAAGAACAGAGACTGGCTGTACATCATGGGGATGCCAGTATCCATTTATACTTGATAAATAACTGCCCTGAAACCAATTCAACCATGCACTCAAGGGCTAGAAGAGAAAGTATTTTCCCCCCAGCATCTAAATATCTGGTCTGCATTTACTAAGCAAGGAAAGACCAGAAAATGAAAGGAAAAGAATATTAATGTAGATCACAGTGAATCAGCTGCTTGGAGACTCTTTTAACTAACACACGCAGAAAATATACAAAAAGAAGAAAAATGACCCAGCAGAAGAGGATGCACACCTCTCAATTACAACCAGATTACAAAATTAAGAATGGTATTGATTGCAAAAAGTAACTGCATGGCAGGTGGTAGATTATTGCATCTGCACTGCAGAGCCATAAAAACGTTCTTCCATTTGGTAGCTACCGTCCCTGCTATCTGAAAACCAAAGGTGAATTTTGATGATGGCAGGTGGTAGATTATTGCATCTGCACTGCAGAGCCATAAAAACGTTCTTCCATTTGGTTGCTACCGTCCCTGCTATCTGAAAACCAAAGGTGAATTTTGATGCTGTGACTGGTGGTGTAGTAGAATGAAATAAAACTATATCACTTAAAATTATGGATTTTTGAAACAGACACTTATAACCTAGATTTTTTAAAAAAATATTTCTATTTTGCAATGTTTTCTGAACATTCATTCTGAGACCCATTCTATACTCATATTTTCTGAATTTATTTTCAGCTATGACCACATCAATATGTACTCTGTAGACCAGAGAGGAAATATGCTACATTGCAAAGAAGTCTGTTCTCTCTCTGTTTAACAATACTGTTCAGTGCTCCCACTCACCATGAGACAAAGGAAGTGCCTGCTATTATTCTATGTTATCCTATGGCACCTCACTTTCTCCAACTCTTCACCAAAAAAGAATAGGAAAAATGAAAAACTCCCTATAAGATTTGTATTGGTAACAGTTGTGCACACTTCTGTAAACTTTTGGATGCTAATTACCTTAGAGTTAATAATCTGCATGCATAATACTCAAAAAATTTGGTTTTCACTATATAAATGTGGCAATATGTCACACTGAGCTTGTGAATTAGGTTTGCATAAAAGTATATGGTGCTAATATCATTTATTTGGTGTTTTCTCGGTACCAGATACTGTGTCAACTATCCTGTATGCCTTTAATTCTAACAACCACCTTATGTGTTAGACATCATTGTCCTCATTTAAGGTAAAAGAAACTGATGACCACAACGTGTAAGTTATTGCCAAGGCCCATTGGCATGTCAGTGGTAGAGTCAGCCTTCCAAAATAATTTGGCCTAATTTCAAGTCTGAGTTCTTAATAATCACCATTCCTCACTACCTTTTTGTATGGGCATATCATTCTAGGGGAGACTATTCTCATGGCAATAACCAAGATAACAGAATGTGAACCTTTAAACACGATATGCCTTATTTTTTATGTAAGATAGGACACAGTGAATAATGACTGTCTCTTTTGATTCTGCTGATGGAAATGAAAAAAAAAAA
>NW_007732298.1:18673-19096 GCF_000696425.1 Galeopterus variegatus | reverse complement strand
ACTGAAAACTTTTTGTTTGTCTTCTCATGTTAAATATTTATCTAATCCAGGGCACATAATGAAGGAGGAGAGATATTGGTAAGGACTGACAGGGCACACCGTGTGCTAGGACATAAATGTCACACGAGGAGTTTGGATTTTAAGTAATGGTAATGAATTTTTGAAAGCAAGACAATGTCGTGCTCAGGCGTTCTTTATAGTTTTCCTTTGTCCCGCGGTGTGTAAGAAAGGCTGAAGTGGCAGAAGACTAAAGGAACAGACTTAACCAGAGCATAGACAGGGGACTGAGGAGAAAACACAATTGAAACACCAGGCAAGTGCAGAAATAGCGGGATCCTTGGCCGATTATTTAAACGTAGGAGTGGGAGCGCTCAAAGAATGCAAAGAGGCACAAATAGCCTAGGCTGTGTGTTGAATATCAGC
>NW_007732298.1:6875-18138 GCF_000696425.1 Galeopterus variegatus | reverse complement strand
GAGACTTAACCAGAGCATAGACAGGGGACTGAGGAGAAAACACAATTGAAACACCAGGCAAGTGCAGAAATAGCAGGATCCTTGGCCGATTATTTAAACGTAGGATGGGAGCGCTCAAAGAATGCAAAGAGGCACAAATAGCCTAGGCTGTGTGTTGAATATCAGCAACTTCCAGGAAAGACTTTGATAATGCAAAGTTTAATCCTCCTGAGAAAGTCTTAGTCAGCACCAAAACTTACTATCCTTCAGGAAATATTTGCTGAATGAAAACAAAACTAACCAACAAAGACCCATAGTATCGAAATGAGGGAGTTTAGCAGACTAAGTCAGTAGAGTTTCATATTCGATTAGGAAAAGATTGACCAAATATGGGTGTTTATTATGTCATTGAAATGATAAGAACTCCCCTAAGGATATATTGAAGTTTTCATTTAGTCTAGATTTCATACCAAGAAAATTGACAAACGGGATCATCAGTTGGAGCGTGTGCTAAAATAACATCTGGTTTGGGGCATACCATTAAAAATTCTGTACCCTTAACTTTCAGTATAACTAATGAAAATAATGCTTATATAATATCCCCTAAAGCACACATTCCTTATTTGTACTATGGAAAAAAAGAAGTGTAAATCCAGAAGCTGGCTTGCTAATGCCCTAATAGATTCTGACATATGTGCATTTTCAGCAGGATCTACAAAATTCTCAGAGCAACCTCTCAAGTATGAAACAAACTCCTTTCTAAAAATAATCCAACTCAAGTCCTTTTGATAGTTATTTCAGCTCACCCTATGGGTAGAGACATATCCAGATCCCATCTGAAACTTTCAAATCAGATAAATGTATAGCCATCAAATAACCAAAAACAGAATTTCTATAAAAAATAGGAATGATTTACCAAGGGCTTTAAAAGACATAGATATTTTCAGGTTTTTAAAATGTTCCCGATCTGCCATAAATAATAATTAATATATGCATCCACTGAGAGAAGTTATGATAGCTTTCTCATCAAAAACCTTTAAACATTGACTAAGAATTTGTCTTGAAGGCTAGTCAGTCTTAAGGCTGACTTATTAAAAGTCAGGAAAAATGAAGAGTCTATGAAGTAATGCTTGGAGTTCATTTCTGGCTCTGCCATTTGTAGGATTTATGATTGTAGACCAATCATTACTTCTCTTGAAGGTGAGTTTTAAAATTCAAAAAATTAAGAGACTGGACCTTAGAGTTATTTTAAAGACAAGATGCAAATGTGTGTCAAAGCATTTTGCATATCATTTTACATATTCATAGGTGCTCAATAACTGTCAGGTGCCATCATTATCATTTTAGATTGAATCCCATTCTGGTGCTTAATGGGAATTTTAAATGTTGATGTGTACTTAGCAAATGCAATTCCTCCATTTTCAATTACTTGGTATAAATGTGAAAATTTAATTCAAATTGAGTTCTGATTTTACCAATGTACTATCACTTTGCTTCATCTATTAAAAACCAAGATCATCTAATATATGACAGATGCATCACTGATCTTACCAACAGGTAGGTACATCTCTTTTGTTACCTTAGATACCCTCTAGTTTAATAAAAGTATGTAAAGTGATTACATGAGCTGTGAGATACTGGAAAGTGACAGAAAAAGGATTTATTACATGATCTGTGAGCTCCTCAACGAGAAGAGTCATATTTTTCTCTGAATCCCCAGTAGAACCTAACGTAGTACCGAAGAAAGTAGAGGAGGAGTTAATTATACTGGACCAACAAATGGGTTCCTTTAGTGACATAGTGGATTAGAAGATATGCTCAATTTAGCTAAAATGGCATTTTATTCTTCGGTGAGGTCTCTGAATTAAGCCTAGTGCCTGAAACAGTTAGAAGGACCTTAGTAAATTCTTTCAAATAAATGGTATTCCGTCATAGAATAAGGTCTGAAACTCACAAAAGTAACCAAGAATAGCATGGACATTATGTTAAAATTCCCCAAATGTAATATGAATCACCTGTTACCACTATCTTTCGTAGTTATTTTTCCAACAGAGATTCTACAAATTAGTAATACTAGTTAACTGAAATGTCATAATTTTATTTGACAATCTCTGTCAAATACCTTATCAGTGAAATGGCCAAGAGGGGTAAGAAAAAGGGGTTCTGGAAAGTCAGATGAGACTCATCTAGAAGAACTGAACTTGAGTATATGAAGAGATTCTTTTTTCATGGGTGCTCATTCACTGAGCTGTACACATTTCTGAAGTAGGAAAGTACCAGGAGCAAACTGGCTTAAAGCAAATTAACATTTAAAACCAATAGTGTATATTATGAAATGGGGGAAAGACTATCCTGATTGAATAACTACATTGGTATTATCTATACCCTAAACAATATAGATTTCACAAATACTAAATAATAGTCTCTGTGTATGTATGTATACTTAAAAGATATTCATAGGAACACACAATTTAGTAGGAAAATAGAACATTCCTCATTTCATATAAACCCCTCACACATAAAGGATCAAATGGCCTTAAAAAATAGAAGTTGTCTTCATGGTAGGAGAGTATGAAAATACTACAAACTCCTTCATTCCTGCCATCCTGTGTCATCAGGAAGCATCCCTCATTTTTCTTTTACAGTAACAACACAAATATTGGCTGTATCCCAATGAACTTACTCAGATAAACACAATGTGGTTTTCTTTTAAAATAAGCCTTTACTGAATATATCAACAAGGTACTGTATAGTGTAGAGTGAAGTTTGTAGTTAACAAAGTGTGCAATGGTAGGTCTCAGAGGATGTATGATGCAGATCTTCCAGCCCCTTGCAGTCCCTTGTCAGAGAGAACACGCTAAACACAAACCAGAAGCAAGTCAACATACGGTTCAAAGGATAACAAATCATCAGCATTAGGTTTCAGTGAATATATACTAGTCCTGAGGGACACACAACAGGGATGTCTTCACCTTGCCTCAAAATGGTTATACATCTGACATCCCATGCACATCTTTACAAATGCCCCGTGTATGTGTGTGTGCGTGTGTGTGCATGTGCGAGTCATACTAATTTGAAAGTGCCTGTTCCAATGGCCTTACTTTGTGCTCTTCTTGTGGGTGTGCAGCTAGAAAAACAAAAGCTATAGCAGAAGAATCTATAACAATGTATCTATTGTATGTGTACAAAAGTTTTCCCCCACAATGACAAGCCTCCCTCATTGGCAGTAATTGTCTTTTGACCCTGATGAGGAAATTAGAGAATAATGCAAGCCACAGCTTTCCTACCATGAGTATAAAGAGCATCAGGCAAGGTTTGACATGACCGAGAACCAGGAGTTTTGTTTTTGTATACTTAAAAGATATTCATAGGAACACACAATTTAGTAGGAAAATAGAACATTCCTCATCTCATATAAACCCCTCACACACAAAGGATCAAATGGCCTTAAAAAATAGAAGTTGTCTTCATGGTAGCAGAGTATGAAAATACTATGAACTCCTTCATTCCTGCCATCCTGTGTCATCAGGAAGCATCCCTCATATTTCTTTTACAGTAACAACACAAATATTGGCTGTATCCCAATGAACTTACTCAGATAAACACAATATGGTTTTCTTTTAAAATAAGCCTTTACTGAATATATCAACAAGGTACTGTATAGTGTAGAGTGAAGTTTGTAGTTAACAAAGTGTGCAATGGTAGGTCTCAGAGGATGTACGATGCAGAATCTTCCAGCCCCTTGCAGTCCCTTGTCAGAGAGAACACGCTAAACACAAACCAGAAGCAAGTCAACATACGGTTCAAAGGATAACAAATCATCAGGATTAGGTTTCAGTGAATATATACTAGTCCTGAGGGACACACAACAGGGATGTCTTCACCTTGCCTCAAAATGGTTATACATCTTACATCCCATGCACATCTTTACAAATGCCCCGTGTATGTGTGTGTGCATGTGTGTGCATGTGCGAGTCATACTAATTTGAAAGTGCCTGTTCCAGTGGCCTTACTTTGTGCTCTTCTTGTGGGTGTGCAGCTAGAAAAACAAAAGCTATAGCAGAAGAATCTGATAACAATGTATCTATTGTACGTGTACAAAAGTTTTCCCCCACAATGACAAGCCTCCCTCATTGGCAGTAATTGTCTTTTGACCCTGATGAGGAAATTAGAGAAGAATGCAAGCCACAGCTTTCCTACCATGAGTATAAAGAGCATCAGGCAAGGTTTGACATGACCGAGAACCAGGAGTTTTGTTTAGTGCATGTTATCTTTTTCCCGTTTGGGCACTCTTTTCTGCTTTGCTTTCCCATGCAGCTGGTAAGGTAAGTCACGAGCAAAACCATTATCATCATATTCTAAAGTAAAAGGGAATGTCTCCTTGTTATAGGTTACAGGAAAATGCTATAAACCAAGATGTCAATGGAAATTAACCACTTCACTGTTCAAAAGCTGCAATGGACTCTACAGCTGAGGTTTGCTGGTCAAGCACAGCATCTGCTCTCTGTGGACTACAGTATCACCTTGTGTTTTGAATAGATGCTTTGTTCACAACATGAAGAGCCCATCCTCCCCAGTAGGGAAGGAAATTCTGGCTTGTGTGAAATAACTAAGATCATTATGATCTGCACTAGGTAGGAAATGGAACTGTTATATTAGCTACTTCATTAATACTTTTTACCAGACTGGTCACATTACACTTTTTTTTTAACCTCAGGGAAAATGTCTAATACATTTCAACAAACATCCAGATAATTAGAAATTACTTTATTTCTCACAGGGGAGAATGTTTTCCATTCCATTTGTTGCAAGGAAAAATAAGCTGGAGGATACCCTCCTCACCTCTGCCTGTGATTGGCCCATGTGACGGGCTTCTATTGCATCTGACAATGTGTGAGAGAAGCCTAGGGTCTCTCCATGATCAATCACATCCCTCCAGACAGGTAGGTATTGATGACTACTCTGGGTATGAGTAAGTGTCAGTAATATCAGAGTGATCATGGCTATGCCTTTTCTTTTTGCAATGTCCTTTGTACATTGGTATAGTGATAGTTACCAAGCTCTGAAAGTGGATAGCTACCATCTGAAATCATCTGATTTGGTCAGACAGACTCGAGCTCTTTACAAGCCAGTGAACATGGCTTTTTTTCCATGGTCTTGGCCTCTACTTTCAACCTTGACTCTTGACTAATCATCTCAAAATACATATGACATATACATAATGACAGCAAGAGAGGCCCCAAAACAGAGTGGATGTATCAGCAAAACACATTCCCCTGATTAAAAATGCCAATCAAAGCATAATCCACAAGGGATGGTTGTTCAGTAGTTTTCATAAGACACATCAGACATCACGAATTTCATGATGTGCTTTCTATCCTGGTTTAGGTGAGAGCCCCAGGTGTGTTATTACAAATAAGAAACTGATTTTAATTTTAGCAGTCTTTGTCATGTTTTGCACAAGATCAAAATAAAGCCTGTTAACGAGATTCTATCACTTCAAGAACACCTTCTAACAGAGGAACTCTTTGAGACCATCCTAACCATTTTGGTGACTGGATCTCCACTGTACATCTTAAGCTCCAAATAATTCTGTGAATCCCATAAGACACTGTTAAGAACCTCTCCATCCTTTTTCTTCCTTGCCCCAAACAAAGAAGTTTCAGCAGCCAAAAATTTCACTGGGGGATTACATATACAATACAAATAAATGAGAACAATTATTTTGTGGATAACAGAAATAAAAATCCTCCAAAGTCAAAGTACCATCATTTGAACACACAGTTTTATCTACACAGCCAAGGGGAAGAAGACAGTGGAAAGGAATTATCTGGCTAAGTACACAAAACCCCATGTCATTGTCCTGGTTTTACATGGCTTGCTGCTACACTGATCACCTTCACAGATTGTCTTATCCTTTCACGATGTGGACCTAGCTTTAAAAAAAAAACAACAGCCCAAACTCTCTAGCTAATAGACTAAAATGGAAGCCAGAGTCACTTTAGCATTAATTTAAATTATTTCATTGCTAAGTTTAGCTCTACTGACTGCAGTTTCACTTCTTGCGTCTACAACATTATAGCTTCAGTTATATTTTCTGCTTATTCTGAGGGACAAGGGAGATTAAAACATATAAGCTGGGATATATTATTAAAGAAAATAAAGCTCTTACTATAAAGAAAAGTTGCATAGCATTTTATACCTAAACTTTTACAAAGAAGACACATCACAGTTTTATTTTGCTTAGAGAGAGAAAGAGCAAGATGATCGTGACATTTACTGCATGGGTTCCTAAAATAATGACCAGTGGTAAAGCAAATATGAAGCACAGAGTGAAATGCTTAAATTTGATTTAAAAAACTCAAGGGGGTATTTTTTAGATAATGTATGTGGTCTATAGCCCTTCTACACCTAAGAGATGGCAAGGATTAAATTTTTTGTGTTTTCTGAAGATGGACGTTGCTTCAAAAATATCTAGAATTAAGCAAGATGACAGCCCTCTCTTTTCTATGCCCTATGCTTTACGCCCTGCTCTGCCAAGACGAGGGGAACCAGCCTTCACTCTCTGACTTGTTCATTTTTCATTGGTTGTCCTGCTCATAGAAGATGGATTATACCTCCAGAATTCCCAAAGTAGAGGAAGATCCACGACTAAAAAGGAACAAATGAAATTTCAAAAGTGGAACAGGATCAAAGTCAGTCCAAGGTGGAAAGCTGGTATTGCTTTTTAAAATGAATGCATTATTTTGGCCAGCTTTGATGTGTCCTTACAGAATTACTAACAGTGAAAATTTGTATCCACTTAAAAATATATAAATACACATAAATATTTTGTGCAACCAGACTGGCATCCATAATTTTCTTTGAAATACTGAGCAGAGGGGGAAAAATAACAAAGGTAGCATAAACAACTAATTATGGAAATATATGCAAGATGATTGGAAGACAAAAATTTGTGAGGGAATAAAGGTATTAATTCGAGCTATTTCAACATGATACTACCAAAATCAGTTGGTACAATATAACAGAACCACTGATCAGTTGTTTTTGTCTAAATAGTGTCAGTAATTTTTAAATAAGTCGTTTTACCATATTTGAAACATCGATCCCTTGTTGGTCTAAATATCATGTTGACATAGCCTCAGTGAATCTACCCAAATAATTCTCATTATCAAAAATAATTCCATTCAATATAATTCTTCCCATTATTTTATTAGCCTCTTCTAAAAAAGTATTCTAGAATATATCTCTGTTGAATGTGATTCAACCTGACATATGATTTGAATAGTAACACTTTTAAAGGGAGCTCTCTTGCTAGGACATCATACCAGTCCCTGAAGATGACAGAAATCAGACTCAAGTCTCTAACTCTGTTATCACATCGAGCCAGGAAAGCATGAAGAGTGATTTTTAAGTTCCCAGTCAGAAAGCCAACCCCCGGATTTTAAGGTCTTTTCAAATCTCATCTCAATTTTCTTGATTCTGTCAGGTTGGGTTAACTTATCTCATGGGAACTAGCTTCCTTGTGATGCTTTCTGGGTCAAATCAGGGTAACTACCTCCACTCTCACATTATGCAATTTTTTCCTTGTCTTCCAGGCCAGGAGGCATAGAAACAGCATGAAAATATGTGGGCCGTTTTCTGGTTTTGCCATATTTTTCATCTTTTCCCGGTGAGTCCATTTTAATCTGCCTTTTCATCCGACCACCAGCTCTAGAAAAGAAATTTATTCTGACAGCTTCAACGGCTAAGTGGTTAATGTGCATCATAAGGAAGAATCACTCTTTCTTTTGCCTTGGCATTGGGTTCTCATTGTACAACCCTGTACAGTACTTCAGCAACTATTTTTTTTTTAAGATTTAAAAACAGCACTATTGACACTTTGGGCCAGATCATTCTTTGCTGCAGATCTGTGGTATGACAAAAATGTCTTCAGACATTGCCATATATATGTCCTCTGGGGTAGCAAAATTGCCCCCAGTTGAGAACCACTGACGTACACCATCTTCTAAGTGCATTAGAACATTGGCATATTACTGTAATTTTCGAGAGGAAATTAAAGATAAGTTTCTAATAAACATAATCTAAAAATGCTTCTTGCCATGGACACCAAAAAAACATGAATACATAATGTGCTTTTCATTCATTTATTCAATGAATATTTACTGAGCACCGGAATTCGTATAACTTCGTATAATGTATGCTATACGAAGTTATTATTTTTTTTTAAATCCCATTATATAGTACACCGTATAAATTACAGAGTATTCAAATGCACAAATGCATCTGTGTAACATTTATCAAATGTAATTGGCGTGTCTTTATGTTCACACACGTGTGTGTTCTCAGGAGTTGAACTGTCCACCTTTATCGCGCTGGGCCTCTGGCTGTCACGTATGGCAGTGTTCCAGGTCTGGCACACTGCTGTTGCAGTATCGCATGTTGTTGGGGATATGGCAGTCTGTGTAATTAATGCCCCCATTTGGGGTGTAAATGGGCTGCAGTCTGAAATCTCCTTTAAGGAGCTGATCATTATTTAAGGAGACGATCTGAAAACTGGTTTCTGTCATCTCCAGGATGGAGTTGTCCTTCTTGGTGCCTGCTTCGCAATAGTCATCTTTCCGCCGGCCCCGGTTGTATTTCCACTTCTGGGAGGTGTAGCGCCCTTTTTTGTGCATGTGCCAGCAAAAGATGCTGAGCAAGACCACCAGCACGAATATCACCGCACCCCCAATCAAACCCGCCAGAAGAAAAGGGGAGCCCATGCTGTGGGACGTCGTCTGCTCGTGGCTGGAAGCGGTGTTGCTGCCACTGCTCAGGTCGGAGGCATGGGTGGTGGCCTCTGAACAAATGGTATCTTCGACGGTGCGGTAGTTAAAAGCATCCAGTGGCACTAAACAGATCCGATAGGTGGATCTGGGCTCTAAGTTAACCAGGCTCAGATGTTGCTTTTCGCCACTGACTACGCGTTCCTGAACAATGCCCCCTACTAAACTGTGGCCCATTTTCACCCACGTGAGTTTGTATGCCATCACTGTAAAGAGAGAGAGCCAGCTGACTTGGATGGAAGTATCATTGACAAAATGGATAGAGAGCTGGATCCGTTCAGAAATAGGGGGGGTCACTCTTTCTTGGCCATCCCCTTGGGGAATTGTGGGAAGTTTCAATGTGGTAGGACTTGGAGGTGTATAGCTTCTGCTGGGAGTTGGAACAGAGAGAGTGGGAGGCTGAGTGGTTGGAGAAGCTGTGCTTGGGGCCGGGGTAAACAGAGGCAGGCCGGGGCTCGCGGTGGGACATGACAGAAGATTCACATTCAACTCCCTGACAGCCATCCCCCGAACTTGTTCAGGACCTTGGCACATGAAACCCCGCACGTTGAGAGAGGAAGGGATATATTTGAGCCACTCTGTGACCCATTTAATGCTGCAGTCACAAAACCAAGGATTATTCCGAGCAGTGAGCTGCTTCAGGTTGGAGAGATTATCAAAGACCCCTTGAGTCAACATTCGGAGTTGGTTGTTGGATATATCCAGCCGTTCCAGCTTGCGGAGATTTGCAAAGGCTGTCAAGGGGATGTGGTTTATCTGGTTGTCCTGCAAATAGAGCCTGATCAGATGCGTACCTGGGAGATCAGGAGGGGGGTGGGAGAGCGAATTCCGTACGATCGAAAATTCCTTGAGCTTGGTGAGATGGCTGAAGGTGCCCTCAGCAATGCCTTTGTTGGTCAGGAGATTCCCGTCCACAATCAGACGCTCCAAGCTCGTGAGGTTCTGAAAGGCCATGTCTGAGATGACAGCAATTCGATTTTCATCCACTCTTAGCTCTTGCAAGTCCACAGGAAGCCCAACAGGCACACTGCTCAGGTGATTCTTGGACAAAAACAACAATTTGAGGCTAACTGCCTCCCGGAAGGCCCCGTCTTCCACCCCCACTGTGGATATAGAGTTGTCATCCAGGTGTAGCTCTTCGAGTTTTAAGAGCTGGGCAAGAGCAGCCCGTGAAATGGTCTGAATATTGTTTTCCTGCAAATGGAGAACTCTGACATTCTTGGGAAGGTTCATGGGGAATTCATCCAGTTGGTTGCCATACAGGTAGACTGTGTGCACCGACTGTACATTGTGCAGTTCTGCAGGAAACCCAGCATTATTAATTTGGTTGTTGTGGAGGTAGAGTACGGTTACGCCCTCCGGGATCCCAAGAGGCACTGAGGTCAAGCTTCGCTCGTTACAGTAGACAAAGTTCCTGTCGCAGCGGCACACACTGGGGCAGGCCAGGAGTTTGGACACCTGTGAGTAGAGCCCCAGGGAAATGAGAAGCCAAGATTTCAGGAAAAAAGCCCCATGGCTGGGCCACTTTGTGGTCTGTAGGCCCATTTCTGAAGTACAGAAACAAAATACAATGTGGTGGGGAAAATAAAGACAGCTAGCAAAATCAAAATGACTGGACGGGGTTCTGTCCAAGTCCAGAACCCCAGCTAGAGGAAACGTCCTGAGGGCGTGAGGTGAAATACTCTCCCAGCTGCCTCTGGTCTTATCAGCCCGTCTGGCTCTTTCTGCTGTTGTCCTCCATGTGCAAAAAAATTCAATAGGGAGAATTTTCCACACAGGCAACAGGTGATGCTAAGTTATCCGTGATGTCAACACAAGCCCAACTGGGAAGACAGAGCCCCCTTCTTCTGTGGTAGGTCAGAGCAGCGGTGATCAGCCTCTGCACGTCTTGGTTAAACTCAATCTGCAGTCCGTGATGTCAACACAAGCCCAACTGGGAAGACAGAGCCCCCTTCTTCTGTGGTAGGTCAGGGCAGCGGTGATCAGCCTCTGCACGTCTTGGTTAAACTCAATCTGCAATCTGCTGTAGGAAAGAAGAGAGAAAAGTGTCAGTGAAGGGTAGTCACGGAAGAAGTGCTGAGATGACTGTCAAGCCTTTCAGAAACGATGCGATTGGGACCTAATGTTGAGAGGCTGGGGTTGGTGTTAAGCGATATTTTAAGTTATAGTAATTTAGTTGAAAAGGTGTTCAAGAAATGAATGATTAAAATACCTTCTCTTCAAAAGGAAACCATACCATTATCTCTCACGATCAATAATCTTATCGTACATTTTACCTCCCAATCAGTACCTTCTCTTAAATATTTATTTGCATATCCAAATACGTGAGTGCAACAGACACACTGCTGAATCCAGAGAATTAGGCGATAATGATCACCTGCAAATCTTGTTGGTCAGTCTTGTTGCACGATGGAGATGGTGACTGAGAAACTAGTAACTTTTAAAGGAAAAATGAG
>NW_007732298.1:5900-6740 GCF_000696425.1 Galeopterus variegatus | reverse complement strand
AGTCTTGTTGCACGATGGAGATGGTGACTGAGAAACTAGTAACTTTTAAAGGAAAAATGAGAAGCCCTAGATAGTTATAAGTTTAAAAAGTGCAAAGTAAGGAATAATAAAATCATTTAAAAAGATGCATCCTTATTAAAATATTCTTCCCGCTGCATTATATTTCCAAATACATTTATCATATATGATCTTTCAGATACTATGCTATTAGAAAACTGTAGCTTTATAAGCTGCCGTCTCCTTTTAAAATGTATTTTAAAATTTGGATACAAAAGCTTATCTGTGCTTAATGAAGAGAATGCAGTGTGAAGAACGCAGTATAAAAATGATAAAGATTACTCATTACATTATCACCCAGAGATAACTGATAAAATTAGTTTATGTTCTTCCCCCATTTTTAAAGCATATACTTAAAATTGGAATCATTACCTTCTCTTTTGTTACCTAAGGTGTGTCATGCCCACATTCCCATGTCATTAAAAAATTATTCAAAGAAAAAAAAAGATGCATCCTTTTGATCTGACACTATGATAAAGTAGTATGAATCTAATGCACAAAAGCAAGTATGAAGGAAAAGAGAAGACTTCTCTCTTTTTTTCCGCATGTCCTGCCTCCCTTACTCTATAATCCTCTAAAATAGCTCACATTGAGTAAATCAGGACAATGACCAAACTCCAGTGCACAACAAATTTTCACTTATCCCCTCTTTTGGGACCTCCTACAGATGAGACACACCATTGTGATCTCTTTCAGAGTTTTCAAGCTCATGATAGGGAATAAGTTATTTTTCTATACTACCACCTTCCTCCCGTCTGTGAGTACTTTCCTGCTTTTATAGAA
>NW_007732298.1:0-4168 GCF_000696425.1 Galeopterus variegatus | reverse complement strand
TGTTTAAATTTATTAAATGTAAAATAAATGCACAAGCATTTCACATGACTCTTTTGAGAAGGGTAAAGGCATAAAACATACTAATCCCCTCTATCCCCAGGAGATAGTCTCAAATTACACCTTATATGTAAACTACATCTTCTAGGTGGAGCAGTGTAATGACTATCTACAAAATGTGGCCTCAATGGAAAATGTTCATCTGAATGACAAGCACTAATGTCTAGTAGGACCTTAAACAGCTATTTGTAATCACAGGAGCCCACTTTTATGAAGCATTTATGAACCAAAAACTGTTCGGTGCTATTAGCATTCACTCTTCAGAAGAGGTAGGAAAGTGAGACTAAAAGAATAGGATCTAATATGTTTTTGAGTATTCCACTGGACTCTTCAATGTGTGACAGAGGCACACAATGAACAGAATTTCCTAAGTGGGAAAAGCAGCTACACTAAAGTCTCTTAAGTTCCTATGTAAAAGGAATAGATGCTTCTTAACTTTGTCTACAAACCAAGCTTTTAGGGCCTAAGGAACAAAAAAACAATACTGGAGAATAACAAACTTTACCTCAAGTTCATCAGCTCACAGCCTCAAGGAGATTATCATTGGGAGTTAATCGAGTACTCAGGGATGGACCTAGAATCTATTATTATGCACCCAAATTGTACATTTTCCACTTGCCTGAATTGTGTCCTCCTTAAGGAGACAAAAAGCCTCATCAGCCAACTCTTTGCCTTGCAGGGTGGCTGTCTTGCAGGCATATTTTAATCAGGAGTGATTCTTTTATGATTATGTAAGATGATGATGTGGTCCTGAAGAAAGCTCCTAGAAAGATTACATGGAGTGAACTGTCACTGTTTATACACCTTAATAGGAGAAAAGTCCCATCTAGATCACAATGTGCTGACTGACTGCGACAAGTTCAATTTTGAGTAAAAAACTCTCAGAACTTTCTTTGAGCTTCTTGGGAATTCCACAAAATAATAGTATACAGAAGATTTCTTCTGACCCTTGGATCAACAACAGCCTACACATGTCAGCCAGTATACAGTATCTTTGTGTAAATTAGTGTAAGTGTAAAATTACAAATACCTAAGCCATAATGATTTTTTTTAAATTTAAATTTCCTCTATATTTTCAGCTGCGGCTATACACTGACAGCAGAAATCCTTTTAGACTTTAAGCTGGAGACTCTTTATAGAGAAAGAGGTATAGTATAATGGGCAAAAGCACAGACCCTGAGTTCTTGTCCCATTTCTAACATTGAGTAGCTGCAGGATCTTGAAATATTACTTAACCTTTTAAATCTTAGTCTCATCTGAAAAATGAAGATAAAAAGTAGTTCCTAACTCACGGCACCATTGAGAGGATTAAATAAGATAATATTTATGAAAAGCTTGAATGGTGCCTGAACATGGCAAGAATGTAATAGATATAAACTATTATTCTCTCTGTAATTATTATTAATAACATCCAAAGAGGTGAACTCCAAAAGGTAGAACAAAATAAAATCAACCTGCCAGGTTCTATGCACTTCCATCTACCTCATGGTTTCTCAACTTCAGCACTATTGACACTTTGGGCCAGATCATTCTTTGCTGCAGATCTGTGGTATGACAAAAATGTCTTCAGACATTGCCATATATATGTCCTCTGGGGTAGCAAAATTGCCCCCAGTTGAGAACCACTGACCTACACCATCTTCTAAGTGCATTAGAACATTGGCATATTACTGTAATTTTCGAGAGGAAATTAAAGATAAGTTTGTAATAAACATAATCTAAAAATGCTTCTTGCCATGGACACCAAAAAAACATGAATACATAATGTGCTTTTCATTCATTTATTCAATGAATATTTACTGAGCACCGGAATGAGGACACAGCTATATACATAGCTGATGTGGTTTTTGGCCTCATGAAGCTTAAAGTTTAGTTAGTGGAGAGGAATAAGTAAGCAGGTAATTAGGCTCATGTGTAAGGAGCTCTAAGCTTAGATCATCAGGTAAGTAATCTAACCTCAGGGCATCAGGTAGTTATAATACTGTGTAAAGAGCTCTAACTTAGCCCATGGGGTATCGGGCAAAACACACAAGGGAAAGATTGCCCACGTGAAGATCTGAAGGATAAAAAGCCTCCAGCCAGGAAGACGATTCTAGAAGTTCTGCATAGGGATCCAAGCTGCCCGTAATTTGAGTCAAAGGACAAAACCCAGCTCAGCTGACAGAAGGAACAAAATTTTGACTGCACAGCACGTTCTTCTAACTCTTTGCTTCACATGGAAGCAGTCATGCTTCTAGAAGATAATTAAGAAACTCACGTTTTAAAATCATTAGGCATTTCATTTATTAGTCTATAAACGTTGGGGGTAAAAAACTGTGCTTTACAAGATGAATTTCAAATATTGTGAGCAAAAGTTTTTTTTTTTTTTTTTTCAAATTTTTTCCCTATTTGTTTGAATGCGGAATTGAATATGTTTTCCCTCCAGGAAACTAGAGATTATGAAGAATTGCTTTAATGGAAGGTGCTAGGTAAAAACAGAAATTTTCATTTAAAGTAGATAATGCAGGTTCAAAAGCCTGAGTGTAAATCAACATGCAACACAATTGCTCTTTGGGGACAGTGAGACCCTGGCCCTGCCAGTTTCTTAAAGATGACAGTAACAGCAGCAGTTATCCCAGACTACGTTACTTTAATTTCACTGTTTTCATAGGAACTGAGACTCAAAGCCCATAAATCATGTAAAAGCTTTCTGCAAAGTGTTTCTCTCTTAGTGCTGCCTAAGAAGGCTTTTTTTAAAAAAAATTAATTCCAGGAACCTGTATTCCAAGAGCTCTTAATAAATTCAGACTATAAAAATCATAGTACAGAAAATAAGAATTGTCAATAAGCACTGCCAATCACATAATATAACAAAACTAGGATAAACCTAATTAAATGTTAATGGTTTCAGCATTGGCTGGATTGTGACAAGACAGCACAGTACATGAAGTGATACAAACAAAAGCTAAACAGAAGAGGAATTCTCCTGGAAAAATTTCCCAGGGTTGCATCTGACTTAGAGCTTCTGGAGTTAAGCAGTTTGTGCTTAAAATCAGACACACACAGGTGCAGAATCCATAGGCCTAACTACACTAAAAACGTCTTTGTTACAGTCTTTGTCACGAAAGCAATTTATAGATCTTGTGCACATTTCCACATTCCCAAAGATAGGTTATACATAGTGTTCACACAACAAATCAGGAGGCGTTCTATAGTTAGCTGGCCAAGATGTGGGGATTAGTAAAGGAATTTGGGGAAAAATGTAACAATATCCACCCCCTAATGTGAAACCATTTTTCCATCTCATTCACTGAACCTCAACCAAGCTCCTTGAAGTTTCTCATTAGAAGAATATTTTTCTTTGCTAAGACAAAAAGAAAGAAAGAAGGGAAGAGGGAGAGAAAGAAGGAAGGAAGGAAAGGAAACACTTGATTTAAACAGTTGACAATTCCCCGGCTCCAGTAAGTCTAGAATTGAAAACATTAAAATCAAACCAAGAAAAAAAAAAAAAAGTTATTCTGGCAAGGCACGAAATTCTCTAACACATTTGAAGAGTTTTTTTCCGCATGGTTTCCAATGTAGTTGGTTCATTTAAAAAAAAAATTATTTATTTATTTTTATTTTTTTATTTTATCAATATACAAGTAGTTGATTTTCATGTCCCTTTACTGAAATAATTGAAATAATAGTCATAAGTTTAGAAAAAACAACCAGTGTTAAAAACTGAAATGTATAAACTTTGAGGACATATTTGCCACAGCCATTCCTCTCTCAGTCTTCTAGGAGATCCTACTGATCATCCCTTGGTCCTTTTAAAATCTGGAGTGCAAGATGGTGACCTATTTCCACATCAACCATTGCCCTCGTTTGGTTTGATCCAGCAGATAAAATGACCTGCTGTCTCGATGCCTGGAAAGCAATTTCTGATAGTGGTTGGCTGGGTCATTGGTACCGAGTAGTGAACAGGATCTAGTAGAGTAAGATTTCAGGGGAAGAAAAAAAATGGATTGAGAGAGTACTAATAGAGTATAAAAGTATATGGTTCATAAAAGATAGACCTCCTATTGCTGGTATCTATATACTTTTCAACCCATTTCAAAGGGAGGTAGTAGAATTCATTCATAACATTCAT
>NW_007732297.1:135129-136331 GCF_000696425.1 Galeopterus variegatus | reverse complement strand
GTCTACTGGTGTATCCTGAGAGCCACATGGACATATCAGACCATAGCTCTGAGTATTTTCACAGAGCTGACTCTTAACTTATTGACTTACCATTTCAAAGTACGTGAAATATTTTGAAATATTGATGCCTTATTGCTATTTTTCTACATAAAGTTTGTAGAAATTTATATTTCAGCCAATAGTGAATGAGTGTCTCTTTCTCTATTTCTTCAACAGATTAAAATAGTCAAGTTAGTTATTATGATTGGTGAGAAATGGTAACTCCTATAAAAATTGTTTTAAAATTTTGTTTTATGCAGAAATTGAACATAATTTATATTTTATTGGCTTAGTTTTTCTTTTGTAAGCTTGTTTATCACCTTTGCATAATTTACTATTTTCTAATAGTGTTTTCTTTGTATATCTCTAATAAGTTTTGCACATTACGTATGTTATTCTCTAACTTAAAAATAATTGACCAAAATTTTACTGCAATTTTTCTAATAATTNTTCTTTTGTGAAACTTATTTATAACCTTTGCATAATTTACTATTTTCTAATAGTGTTTTCTTTGTATATCTGTAATAAACTTTGCACATTACTTATGTTATTCTCTGACTTAAAAATAATTGACCAAAATTTTACTGCTATTTTTCTAATAATTCTTTTTCTGCTTTCTGTTGTTTATTGTCTATGCTAGCTTCACAAACACATTACCAAGTTTAATCACCATTAAAGCCAGGGGCTATTTTGTTCTCCCTGACATTTTTCCCTCTGTACTCTTGTACCAAACCTGCCTTTGTCTTTGAAAGCATTTGTCTTATTATTTCTTAAAGCACATTTTAGGTGCTTTCTTTTTGTAGATTTCTTCTGTAGGTTAACGTTAGATCACCATTCTGAATTATATTGTTTTCCTCAATATTCATTCACTGAACAATGTGTTTAACTCCCATAGCTTTGAGCAATATTGGTAAGATGATCAAAGTCTACCTTTCACCTCTTATCTTTGGTTGAATCCTAGATCTTCTTGATAAAGTGATAAAATGTAGAAGTTTTCTTTTTCTGGAAAGACTGTCTTAATTCATTTTAAGAAACCGTGGCATAATATAAAGTGTTGTCATTGACACTGTGCTGATTTATACTAGGTGGTAAGATTTTGAAATTATGTTGGATGTCATATCCTGATGTATTAATAATAACTCATTTGAGTATATCTTAGGGAG
>NW_007732297.1:131431-133948 GCF_000696425.1 Galeopterus variegatus | reverse complement strand
TTTTTTTTTTTCTTAATGATAAAATGATGAGATATTTAAATGTAGTTAAAATATGTGATGTGCAAATATGACTCATTATGAGCACCATTTATCATTTTTACTTTTGAGCTTGTTTTAGAGCATAGACATGTCATTTGAAAATTACATTTTTGTTCGTGAATATTACAGCTTAATCCCTCTTTTCATGTTGTCTACTAGATAAAATAAAACTGTTATTAAATGTAGTAAATAGCTGTTCATGTTTTCATCTTATGTTCTTTATAGAAGTATAAAATATTCTCTGGTGAATAAAGAAAAAATATGTTGAAAAATGTAATTAAGGTTTCAGTACATTCTAACTTATAGTTGTATCCTGCCTTTAGGGAATTTGGATATATATATATATATCCAAATATATATATATATATTTGCCCCTCATATATTATATATAATCTTTAAAATGGAATACAAGCAATGCCTCATGAACCATTTCGATTATTGTATCTTAGTTTCAGAAAAGATGATAGATTTAAGGATAAAATCCTAGTTTCAGTAAAGACGATAGATTTAAGGATAAGTTTATGTAGTAAATTTAAATATTTATAAATCAAGAAAAAATATTAATAAGTGAAGGAAATTATTTTTAAGGCAAAATTATGTTATCTTTATATGGAGAAATATTGATCTCAGTTGGATTTAAATGGAATCATGCCTTGAAGTAAATGCTGGTGTACATATTTTACAATATCATTGCAATTATGTTAAAGTGAAAGACATGTTTTTTTATACTCTTTCATGGTGATAAGTAGGACATTAGTTTCCTATCCAAACTGCATTACTCCACTTGAACTGTAAAGTGGATAAGCCTTTTTATATTAACATCAATAAATAGATTAAGAAAATTTATTGACTCATAATTGATTATACATATTTTTGGGGTTCAACGTTGACATATGTTGATCAAATCAATACTACTAGTATATAATTGTTACCAATCGTACTTATTCTTTATGCCCCTTGTCCAATCTCTCCCCATCACCCTCTCCTTCCTCCCTCCTCCCTCTAATTACCCTACATTTCTTCTCTCTTTCTGAAAGAGTAATGGTTACTCTGTTGATTTGTCACCTAGATGATCTGTCCAATGCTGAGAGGTGTGTTCAGGTCCCCCAATATTATCATAGAGCAGATGCTTCTTCTGTTACTCTGGAATGGGCTATATGGCGAGAGACATCTTCTTCTTTTCTTTGGTCTCCACTGGTGACTCTCCTTGTGACAATGCACTCGAGTGGCTGGTGGACCATCTGCGTGGTGGTTGCAGCATCTAGCCACTTTTGTGGCAGCCATGGTTATTGTTGTTGCTGTGGTGGGCCACCCACATGGAGGCAATGTTTTTGGCATGTTCCTTGGCACTGGTGGTGTGCCTAGTTGTGGGAGGGGGGCCCGACCCCCAGATCCATGCCTCAGGTTCCTGGGCAGGCCCTGAGGTGCTGGTGGTGTGCCTGGGTTAGAACTATTTTTTTGTCCTTTGCTTACTTCTAAAATGGGGGAATTTCCTGTGGGGACCAGTACTTGAGCTGTGTGGTTTAGCTAAATTCCTGCTTTGCTGCTGATTCCCTATGGAAGGCTTTTTGTGCAGCTCAGCTTTTAATGGTTGACTTTATAGGTACTTCCAGCTCTCCAGACACCCAGTGCACCTGGGTTGTGTAGAAACTCTGATCTGGGCCTGAGTTTTTTCATCAGACTGCACCCCATGCAATTCTATATTCCTGACCAGTCTCCTCTGAGTGGTCCTACACTGATTGGGGAGCAGATCAGTTGTCCTTGCTGTGCCCCAGTGTTCTCCTGATGGGCCCATCTGCCCCAGTGCCCATGCTGCAAACACTTCCCATGGGACGGGCTGTGTGCCAGTCCCTGGCGATGACTCACCAGCCTCTGAGTGGCTCCTTTTTTTCAGTTGTTGTGGCTCCTCAGTCCTGTGTGGGTCCATGGGAACCCTGTTGGTGGTACTGCTGTCTTGAGGGCCACCAAGGCTCTCCTCTCCCCTGCTGCCTCCAAGCAACTCCATCTGAAAGGCACAGCTGTGGCTTTTGCTGGCTCCTGCTCCACATGCTCAGCAGCTCCAGCCTTAAAGTGGCCATGGCACGAAATGGTCAAAGTGTTTTTTTCTTTCTCTCATCGTGGCTTCTCCTGCCTTCATATACTCCATAGGTCTCTAGCAACCCCAGCGTGACTGTTGTTGCTTTTTTGTAGTTATAAATTGGTTGATTTGTGGGACAGAGTGACACTGAGGATGTCTATTCGCCATCTTGACCGGAAGCCAATAAATAGATTTTTAATATTTTTATAAATTTTGATGGATTATTTGACAGTCATTAGGGTTTGTGCATTTTAATTTACATACTTCAAAGAACAAATAGGTTCTTTTAAAATTATGTTTCAGTTAAAAAATTTAGGTAGGCCAAAGTGTATTAATGTGCCCTTTTCTCTTATATACTTAATTGTCCTGAGCTCTGGGTTAAAAATATGCATATAATTGTC
>NW_007732297.1:125990-130240 GCF_000696425.1 Galeopterus variegatus | reverse complement strand
AGGATGATCAGAGGTGTCAAAGACAAAAAGAGATCAATTACAAATATGGGAAAAGATTATGGACACACACACAAACACACACTCAGGAGAATTTTAAGGAAAAAGCTCATTTTAGAGTCAGAGAAATTTAGCACAGTCAGTGAGAAATGCCTTGAAGACAGTGAACAATACTAGTCCTTGATTTTTATATTTGTGGCAGTCAGGGCATTTATTCTCTTTGGCTTCCATTATTTCCACCTGTAAAAAGAGCAAGTTGGAAGGCATCTTTTCTGCTGACTGTTACAGTTAAGAAATTGTATGATTTTTATAGATGTTCATTCATTTAGCATTCTGCCTAGGGTTGCATTGATTATGAATAACGAAAGCTGCCTTTCTGTGAACACCCATCCCTGTGATAAGTGCATCCCATCTCATTCAAACCTCAAAATTCTATGAAACAGGTATTGGTTGCCCATCCTAAGATTGTTCTTTGTGGCTTTGAGTGACATCATGAACTGAGTGTACCTAACTCAGTAGCAGGCATTTTTTTACTGTAGCTGAGCCATGACCTTCTGCCAAGGGCAGACTCCTAAAGAACAGCCTTGGAGTTCCCCACCACTTTGAAGGATGGAGTATCCCTTCAAATTTTCCATTTCTTGCTGAATTTCTATTCTTTGATTTTTTCAAAAGGTATGTATGATATTGAGCAATAAGATATTTTATCTATATTTACAGGGAAGCTTTAATGCCATATCATGAATAACTGCTCTAAAAATCTTGTGTAAATACAAGTAAAAAGTTCACCATCTTCATTTAAACATTAAATTTCTTAAATATTGACATGCTTAAATATTGCAATTCTTTAAGTATTAAAATGCTAGAACTAGAATGCTGTAGTTGTGCATATAGGCCAGTATCCCAAATAAACACTAAAGGTGATGTTTTCTTTTGCTCTGCTCCCATACTTCCTCTGTGTCTTTCTTCTTGTTGGTTCTCTAACCTGCATGCATGCCAGGTTTGCCACTGAATCCTGGCTGCCCACTACACTCTAGACTTCAATAGTGTCCCATGCAACCCATCTGCCCTAGAGCCCCTTTTTTGGTTGACTGTAGCTTGTTTGAACTTTTACCAATGACTATATTCCTTGAGTAATTAATTGTAAGATATTATAACAGGTTCGATGTAAAATGATGAGAGTATAATTTATTGATAGTCCCCCCCAAAAAAAAACGAGAAGCATGAAATATTTAGGAAATAAATAAACAAGAAGGTACCAAAAAAAGGGAATGGCTAAGGCTGAATTTCATATTTCTTGGCTGTCTAGATAAATGACTTGCCACTGACTAAAATGACCAAAATAAAGAATGTTTGGTAAAAGTTTAAGAATTTAGCTTGGGGCATATTGAGTTTCATATGAGTCTAGGGCTCATAATAAAGTAAGCAAATAAATAATAGGGACTATGTTCTACAAGAAGAGATTGTAAAGAAGGATGATAGAAGTTGGCTAGGAGTAGGACCCTTGGTAAAATGAATTTTCAGTAAAAGGCAAAGCAGTAACAATAACATCTATGAGCAAGGATGAAAATAGTCAGATAGTATGGGTGTCTTCAAAGCAGATGAAGTAGAAAGTTTCAAAAAGTCAATGATCCAAAGTGTGAAAAGCAATAGAAAAGTTAAGAAAATATATACTGCAATACATAAATTGGATATGGCAGTTAAAGGGTGTTGTTGTGGACCTTGGCAAGAAGAGGCAGTGGGCACAAAATCTAGGCTGTTGTGGGCTAAGACTGAGTGGAAAATGAGGAAGTGTAGATAGTCAATATGAGCAACATTTTTCATAAATCTGTCTGAAGAAAAGAAAGAGAATGTTGTGTAGATGGGGATTCAAGTGAAGGAAATCATTTCTAATATTGTTCTTTGTTTTTGATTCTTTTAAAGGATGATTGAGATAAAAGCACTTCTAACATAAGATGTAAAAATATTTAAATTAAGGAAAAAAGTTAGATGGTATATCATATGTGATTTTACATTTCCTTTCATTTTTCTGTCCTAAATTGTGCCTGGCTTAGGCAGCAGAAACACTGAGCTATTAACACACACTAATCGACTGTAAAAGAGACAAGCCAAAGATGTGAGGCAGATTGGAATGAAAAGAGAGTTATAGATAAAAACTTGACACAGTCCATCAAGAAGAATTCATTGGTGAAAAAGCTAGTCCAAAGACAGGGAAAACATGTATAATGCAGCAACTCCAACTCAGCCAAGAATTAATGTAAGTCTAGAACATGACTGAAGAAGAAGAAATGAGAAGAAGGAAAAAGTCTAGATAAAAAATTGTTGCTAACTAATTGAGTGACCAGGAATCTCTAAGGATCTCCAGTCTGACAGGATGTACAGAAGCAGTGAATCTCCCTGAATCTAGGAAGCAGGTCACTGGTGCCACTGCAGCTGGAAGAGTCTGCTCCTTGTGTTGCCATTTGATGCCAGTTTCTCTTCTCTCTTACTTTTTGGTATTAATTCTACTGTTAGTTCTTTACTGCTCATGAATCGCATCTCTCATTTCTCTTTGTGTGTTGGTCCAACAATGACAGTTTTGCTTTGTATTTACTTCCAATTTCACAATCCCAATTGATTTGGTTGTAGACTNTTGAGATAAAAACACTTCTAACATAAGATGTAAAAATATTTAAATTAAGGAGAAAAGTTAGATGGTATATCATATGTGATTTTACATTTCCTTTCATTTTTCTGTCCTAAATTGTGCCTGGCTTAGGCAGCAGAAACACTGAGCTATTAATACACACTAATTGACTGTAAAAGAGACAAGCCAAAGACGTGAGGCAGATTGGAATGAAAAGAGTTATAGACAAAAACTTGACACAGTCCATCAAGAAGAATTCATTGGTGAAAAAGCCAGTCCAAAGACAGCGAAAACATGTTTAATGCAGCAACTCCATCCCAGTCAAGAGTTAATGTGAGTATAGAACATGACTGAAGAAGAAGAAATGAGAAAAAGGAAAAAGTCTAGATAAAAAAATGGTTGCTAACTAATTGAGTGACCAGGAATCTCTAAGGATCTCCAGGTCTGACAAGATGTACAGAAGCAGTGGATCTCCTTGAATCTAGGAAGCAGGTCACTGGCGCCACTGCAGCTGGAAGAGTCTGCTGCTTGTGTTGCCATTTGATGCCAGTTTCTCTTCTCTCTGACATTTTGATATTGATTCTGCTTTCAGTTCTTTACTGCTCATCTATCACATCTCTCATTTCTCTGTGTGTGTTGGTCCAACAATGACAAATGACAAATTACTTTGTGTTTACTTCCAATTTCACAATCACAATTGATTTGGTTGTAGACTTCCCTAATCCAGATTTAGGACCTGAACTTGCTCTCTATGCTTTGACATGGGCCCTAGAAGACAAGGCTATCTGACCATAAAATTCAAATATTTTTCATATATACTTAAAACACACATATTTCACACTAACACATATCACTCATTTAACATTGTTTTACTACAACTCACTTAATAGCAGTTTCACTGTAAACTTTAATTGACACTATGGTAGTGTCAACGAATATTTAAAGAGGTATGATTTCTTTTTTTCATATATTTAGTTAAATTGTTTATTTAAATTTGTTAAGTGAAGATGCCTTTTCTAATTTTCAAATTCATAGTCAAATTGATAACTCCCTGTCTTAGTCTGCTTGTGCTACTATAGTAAAGTACCATAGACTGGGGGGCTTAACAACAGATATTTATTTCTCGCAGTTCTGGAGGCTGGAAAGTCCAAGATCAAGACATCAGCAAATTAACTGTCTGGTGAGGGCTCTCTTCTCGGTTTGTAGAAGGCTGCCTTCTTGCTGTATTTTCACATGGCAGAGAGAGACAAAGAGAGGAAGCCAGCTCTCTGATCTCTTCTTATAAAAGAACTAATTCTGTTATGAGAATTCTACCCTTATAACCAAATTGCTTCCCAAGGGCTTCTCCTCCATTGCCCTGGACAATAGGACTTCAACATATGAATCTGGAGGGGACATATTTCAGTCCATAGCACTACCTTTTAAGGGGCAGTTGTCTGTAAATTCAATTGATGGATAATAGAGTGTTTAAAATCCTTAGAAGAACTTTGTGGCATTGACTACATCTATAGGAATCTTGAGATTGTTTTTGTCTCTCTGTAAGGGTAAAAATATTACCCTGGAGCTACTCTCGCCTGTGATTTTAAAAAATGTTTTGCAAATATTTCTATTTAAAATTTAACACTGGGCC
>NW_007732297.1:46858-125408 GCF_000696425.1 Galeopterus variegatus | reverse complement strand
ATCCCGTTGCCGGTCCCGGTCTGGTACGGGTGTGACACTGAGGGTTGCGATCCGTTGCCAGACATGAAAAAAGACAAAAATAAATAAATAAATAAATAAAAAATAAAATAAAATTTAACACTAAAAGTTTTATACTTTATCTCATTCTTTATATGCAACCCAGAAATTGGACCCTTGAATATACCTGTTTTTCTTTTTTCTTTTTCTTTTTTTTTTATTTTAGGAAATACTAATTTTTTTGAAGAGAGTTAGGAAAAGGGTTTCACAGAAACATAACTATAGAGGAAGACATATTAAAACTTTTCTCCCTTGTTAGTCTTAGAACTGCACGTTTTTCTCTCCAAATAAATTACTAAGCATAATACAAAAATATTATCTTCTATTAACTCTCATACTACATAAATATACCAAAGAAAGGAAACAATATGGAGGCCACAATCCATGCTGAATTTAGCAGAAAACATGACAGTGATTAGTGAGCTAGAATGCTGGGTGGAAGCCCAGATAATAATGATAATAATCTTTTGGACTCCTTCTTTTAGAACTTGTCAGAAACACTGAATTCTATTAAGTTTAAATCATGCCAACTCAATAGAACTAAGTCCAAATCTCATTTTTTAGAGTGGATTTTGGCACAGCCTATGTGTCTGTTACCAGGTTATCCTGCTTAAATTGATAATGGATCTGAAACTCCTTAAAACACATTGAGGTTTATGTCGTCAGATCCAGTATCACTGGAGACTATTATTTTTTGGTTAAGTCAAAATAGTTCCAAAAGCTCAACAGAGTCTGCACCATCGTAAAAAATATCGCCAATCCTTTAGTATTTTAAAACTCTGCAAGCATAGCATGCATTCAGAACACAGAAACTAAGTTTCCCTGTTTTTTTTGGTTAAGTCAAAATAGTTCCAAAAGCTCAACAGAGTCTGCACCATCGTAAAAAATATTGCCAGTCCTTTAGTATTTTAAAACTCTGCAAGCATAGCATGCATTCAGAACACAGAAACTAAGTTTCCCTGTTCAATAACAAGTTTATGATTGTAGAACGTATGACAATAAACATAAAAATAATTAAAGCTGTTTTCTCACACTTATTATGTGTAGTCAAAATTTAATTAATCACTAGTTTATTTTACATACTCATTAGGCAAGTCACTATTATATTATTGATAAATGACAAAGAAATATTTCAGGCAGTTTCTACAAAAATTGACAGAAAAAGAAATATCTCACTGAAATCATTGAGAATTTTAAAAACATAAGTTGTGTTCAAATAAGTATACCTTGATTGCGATCTTCGTGTGTGATTCATTTTATATAAAATGAAATTGAATAAATATTAACAGGTAGTAGATTTTATTCATTCAACATATCTTAATTCTAATTGACTGTGTGTCAACCTTGTTGAGCTATTATGATAGTAAGGTTATGTAACCCAGACAGTGGTTATGTATCCCAGTCTAGTGGGAACAGTAAATCATAATTTTTTCAAATGAGAAGACTAGAAGAAAATGAATGTGTAGACTAAGAGGAAGGAAAGTAGATGAGGCTTGATGAGTAAGCAGTGGCTAGATCATGAAGGGTTTCATATAGTAGAAGAAGGAGCTGCTAGGCCTTTATACCAAATTCAATGGAGCACTGCTGAAGATTCTTAACTGGGATGGTAGCATCATCCTATTTGTGTTTTGGAAAAGAAGCACCAATTGTAGGGTGTAGAATGGCAAATCTAGATAACTGGAAGTAATTTAAGATGTTTGGAAATAACTCAGGTGAGAGATGATAATTTTCAGAAGTAAGGAATTTGCAATTCAAGAATTTTTACAGAAGGAGATTTATTGAGCTTAGTTACCAACTGGATGTTGAAGGCAAGGGGATTAGAGTAAGTTTAGCATTACTCTCATGAGAGGCTACTTTGAACATCAATGTGTATTACTGTATGTAGAAGATGCAGTAGGGATGTGCAGTGTGAGAAGTGATTAATATTGTTTTGGATATCTTCAGATTGATATGTTTATGGGTTTTAGGATTGAAACCACTGTCTTCAGTAGAGATCAAAATTATGGAGTCAAATGACTATGAGTAATAATTGAAGTTATGGACATGGAAGGATTCCTTCAAGTAGAGCGTGTAGAGTGAAAACAGGGTAATTTCAACTAGAGAAAGCAGAGAAGGAATAGCTTAAAGACATTGAATATAAATGACCAAAGAAATGTCAGTAAACTCAGGGCAAGAAAGAGATTTGCATTTCAGAAACAGAGAAAGCAGTGTCAAAAGGAAGTAAATCATAATGTGCAGAGAGAACAAGCAAAAGTGGCTTGAAAACTGTTTATGGGATTCAGTAACAGCAACATATGCAAATTTTACCATGGCTATTTTCAGATGACTTATAGGACATGCCAGGTTATGAGATGGTTAAAAGTCGAATATGTTGCTGTGTAAGGCTTTTTATTTTGATATTTTTCCATTTGTCTATTTTTGCTTCTGTTGCCTGTGCTTTTGAGGTCTTGTTTTAAAAAATCCTTGCCCAGACCAATGTCCTGAAGCATTTCTCCTATGTTTTCTTCTTATAGTTTCATAGTTTGGGGTCTTACACTTAAATATTTAACCCATTTTGAGTTGATTTTTGTAGGTGGTGAGAGATAAAGTTTCATTCTTCTGCATGTGGCTATGCAGTTTTCCCAACAGAATTTATAAAAGAAAGAAGGCTTGTTTACAATGCATGTTCTTGGCACCTTTGTTGAAGATCAGTTGGGTGTGTGTGGTTTTATTTCTTGGTTTTCTGTTTTCTTTGGTTTGTCTACATGTCTGTTTTTATGCCAGTACCATGCTATTTTTGTTACTATTACTTTGTAGTACATTTTAAAGTCAGGTGGTGTGATGCCTTCACCTTTGTTCTTTTTGCTCAAGATTGCTTTGGCTATTTGAGATCTTTTGTGAGTCCATATGAATTTTAGGATTGTTTTTTCTATTTCTGTGAAGAATGTCATTAGCATTTTGATAGGGATTGCATTGAGTCTATAGATCTTTGTTTAATACAATTTAATAGTATTAATTCTTCCAAACCATGACCATGAGATATCTTTCCATTTATTTGTGTCTCTTCTTCAGTTTCTTTCATCAATGTCTTATTGTTTTGATTATAATGATCTTTTCCTTCTTTGGTTAAATCCTAGGTATTTCATTTTTTTAACTATTGTAAATGAGGTTGCTTTATTTATTTTTCAGATAAGTTGCTGTTGGTGTGTAGAAATGCTACTGAAGCTTGTATGTTGATTTTGTATACTACATCTTTACTGAATTCATTTATTAATTCTAACATTTTTTTGGTGGAGTCTTTGGGGTTTTCTATGTATAAGATCATGTCATCAGCAAAAAGTCAACAGTGTGAAGAGACAACCTACACAATGGGAAAAACAATATTTGCAAACTATGCATCCGACAAGGGACTAATATTCAGAATATATAATAAGCTCAAACAACTCAATAGCAGAAATAATAATGGTAATCTGCTTAAAAAATGGGCAAAAGAGCTGAATTGATATTTTTCCAAAGACATTCAAAAGGCCAACAGTTATATAAAATAATTCTCAACATCACTAATCATCAGAGAAATGTAAATTAAAACTACAGTGAGGTATCATCTTACCCCAGTTAGTTAGAATGACTATTATCAAAAAGGCAGAAAATAACAAATGTTGGTGAGGATGTGGAGAAAAGGGAACTCTTGTTCACTGTTGGTGAGAATGTAAATTAGTACAGCCACTGTGGAGAACAGTACAGCAGTTCTTCAAAAAATTAAAAATAAAACTCCCACATGATTCAGCAAATCCACTATTGGGTATATGTCCAATAAAATGAAATCAGTATGTCGAAGGGATATCTGCATAACCATGTTTATTGCAGCACTATTCACAATAAACAAAATATGGAATCAACCTAAAAGGAATGGATCAAGGAAATGTGGTATAGTCACAAAATGAAATACTATTCAGCCATAAAAAATGAAATCCTGTCATTTGTAGTCACATGGATGGAACTGGAAGACATTATGTTAAGTGAAATAAGCCAGTCATAGACAGGCAAATACAGAATGACCCCACTCATTTGTGGAATCTAAATAAGTTATTTCATAGAAGTAAAGAGTAGAATAGTAGTTAACAAAGGCTGGGAAGGGTAGGGGTATCAGAAAGTGCGGAGAGGTTGTTCAATGGTTACAAAGGTACAGTTAGGAGAAATAAGTCCTAGTAGTTCCATTACTCAGAATAGTGAACACATTTAATAATAATAAATTGTACATTCAGAATAGCAAGAAGAGAGGACTCTGAATGTTCTCACCACAAAGAAATGATAAATATTTGAGGGGATGGATTTGCCAATTACCCTAATTTGATCAATACACTTCGTATACATGTACTGAAACATCACACTGTACTCCATAAATATTATGTATCAATTAAAAATAAGTGGGAAAGAAGTTGAAGACAGGGTTAAAAGTAGAGAATGTGTAAATAACTTGCTAGTATGTTTGAGAAGAAAAGTAGACAATACAGTGAATGGAGAGGAAAATATGTTCAACATATACATATTTTTTAATATAGAAGAGATTTAAGCACATTTAAATACTGGTGACTAAAACATAGAGAAAAGTCCAGGGAAGAAGGAGGAAGTAATTAATGATGCAAGGTCACTGACGATATGCGAAGAAAAAGGAAAGAATAGAAGAGGTGTCAGAGAGAAAAAGACACACAAGCCTCCCAAGTAAGAAGAAAAAAGGATGAATGTAGACATGTTTATAAATGACAATATTTTGTCAGTAAAATTGGGAATTAAATATGTTCTTGTGAGTAGGCTTGGTATGGTAGACCTGAACAGTTTTAACTAGCTGCCCTGAAGAATCTGATCTGTGCTGTCTAGAAACATGCAAATCTCCTTAAATAGTTTTGAAAACCTAGTTGATGTTAAAACCATGAGGTAGCTTTGCAGTTGTAGCGTTCTCTCCAGAAATATGTAGAAGCTCATGTATACGAGTGAGAATGTGAACAGTCGGTTGATGTTGGAACAGGATATTGCCATTGGAATACAACAGAGCAGAGTCGTCCTGACAACTTTGGTAAGATATTTGTCGAAATAATGGATGTTTGTGTCAGACTGGATAGGGAAGGAAGTGATGAGGAGCAGGTAAAAGAGAGTAGGGAAAATTAGAACTTTTTAAGGCTTAGCCACCTCAAACATTGAAAACGAAACAGTTCAGTGAGAGTAAGACAATAAATAGTAAAAGCTGGACACAAACAAAGATGTGATCATAGAAGTAAGTTTTGGTAATTAAGAGTTTGAATAAGGACAAACCAAAATGATAACAATGTTTATATGGATATTGGTCATGCGATGAAGGGGTGACAAAGAATAACAGATATTCAGGAATTAATGGGTTTCAAAATTATATGTAAAATTTTTATATAAATTTAGCTTATTACAGGTACATGATAAGGATTCATTTCAAATTAGAGGCCCCATTCTGTCATCACAAAGACAGAATATATTGGAAAAATATATATTTGGAAAAATATATAATAATCCCAAAGGTTCTCATGTAGCAAAATGTACCACGTTTCTCAACTTGAAGCTCCTTCCTTCCTTCCAGAAAGAATGTGCAGTTATGAATTTCAGTTATATTAGTCCTTTAACAATAGGGTTGACAATTCAAATAATTGGAGAAGATAAACTTTAAAAATGAAGTTTTCTGGGGGTTCGAGAAAATGCATAAAATGTACGTGGGCTTTCTGTTCCTCCTAAGATTCCAGCACAATTAAAAAATAGGAGTTAATAGAGGTGTGCATCTATAAATGGAAGAGAACAAGTGCACAGGACTCTTATCAAGACAGGAAAGTTCTCAAAATTTTTAAAAGATTGAAAGCCAATGGAATGAAGAATGAAGGATGACACAGGAGAGAAAGTCACATCCTGGACTCTGCTACAAAAGAGACCGCTGAAGAAGTGGGAGCCAGTCTGTCACGTGAAATCTTTGAGACATTTGGAGTTGGAGTCAAAAGGCACGATGCAGAACATAATTGAGCAATAGGAAGGGACCTTAAGGTCAGTATGACACGTCCATGAGTCATCATCTCCCACTCCCTGCACACACACATTCTCCTTTATCCTCATTTAAAACTCTTATCTTTTCACTAAAGAAATTAAGCCAATATTTGGGGAATGGTAGAGTTTCACTAAATACTAGGAGTCAAGTCTCTAAGTATCTGTGTTCTCAAACATATACCTACTCCCTTAACCAATCCCCCATCCTCCAATAAAACTGTAAACTGACACTAAATGAGGCTACTACAAGATATGTTAAAGGAAATGATTATTACAGTTCTATGGCAGATTTAGAGAAAAATGAATTCTGATTAAAACGGGTTGAAAGATCTCTAGAGAAGAAAGTGCTTGTGTGAATCAGGACATGGTTGGATAGGCCATGAGCCAGTGCCTGTGATCATATTCTGCGTGTAGCAAATGTTTGATAGGTGGTTTTTGTGATAAGAAAAATCAAACTTATACAAATAAGGCTTATTACTTTTAAGGTCCTACCACATATATCAGTTTATGCAAGGAACTTATAACAATTCTAATAGTTAAGTATTTTTAACACTTCTGGTGGTCTGGCAAATACCTAGATGCACTATTAACTTGAATTGGTGGAGCATTTTAATACATTTTGAGCTTTGGAGGGTGTCCAGCTAGTGAGTCTGAAGTCATGCTGTTTTCCAATAGATCAAATCTTACTCAAATGATACTCGGGTTGCTAGCAACTTGGCCAACACTTGTTTATTATTTAAGGTTTAGTTTATTTTGTGTGGGGGAGGGAAAGAGGGGTTGCACTAAGATATTTTTCTATCTTATTATGTTTTATCAAAAAGAATAATGTGTGGTTTGTTCACTAAAAATTGTAGTTCTATTGTATTGGCCTTGTACCAAAATCATGTACTTAGAAATTTCTTTTGGAAGGCATATGCCAAGACAGTGAACCAATACCACTTTTTCTTCCAGAGCATCTCTGACACAAATCCACTCAAATCAATGAGTATTCTGCACTTGACTGGCTCATCAGGACAGAATAACAAGATGGTGTGCAAATGCATGATGCAACTCTTGATGGCCACTGCATAAAAAACTATGAAGAAGCATTGTTCTCAACAGTTTTTTCAGAAGCTAGTTTTTCTTTCTATTATCTCTCCTATAGACTTCACCTGCTAATTGATGCAATAAGCTGGCTTGCACACTGCCTTTCTAGACTGAAAATGATGAGAGGAGCCTGGGGATGTTGAGAAACCATTTTGCAATTTATCCAAATATAATAACTTCTACCATGTTTTACTCTACCACATATTTATATTAACAATATTTCTATTATTACCTTTTTATTTATTTGTTTTACCAACAAGGGTTTAGGGGAAATTTCTTATATAAAGGAGTTTTTTATTTCTGATTTATCTTCCAAATGGTGTGTGTGTGTGTGTGTGTGTGTGTGTGTGTGTGTGTGTGGTGTTGGATGCCTTGTGTTCTACTATTAAAAATCATACTTTTTGTTTTTTTTATTTTTAAAGTAAAGGGTATTATGGAGATTCATATATGAATTGTATTTCAGAGGTCATTTGCTTCATCTCATTTATATTAGTGGAAAAGCTAAAGTAAAGTTTAGATAATTGATTACTACAGAGTCGGGACTGGAACTCTCATCCGGTTTCAAGTTATGTGTTTCCCCAATGGACAATTTTTTCAACGATTTACATTTGAGAAACTTTTATTTAGTGATTAAGTGTCTTTTACATTTGAGAAACTTTTATTGGACAATTTTTTCAAGGCTTTACATTTGAGAAACTTTTATTTAGTGATTAAGTGTCTTTTTCTTTCATGGTAACTTTGTTATTTCTAAGATTAACAGAATAACTGTTTGAAATTTGAAACTATATATATTGCTTATCTTGCAATTTAATATTTCATGCAAATATATATGACAAAATATTAAAGATTTTTACCACATTACAACCTCTACAATTTGCAACATTTTAAGTCAAATCAATTGGTTGGCATGCCAAAAATTTATTATTTATCATTTATCTGTAAATTTAATAATCTTTATGAATGCAAGACAAAAAACATTACAGTAGATTCTTGCTCATGGAATTTATAGAAATTATAAAACATAATATTATTTTGGCGTATACTAAAAAATAAATTATCAAGGATACACCAAAATATGTTATGCATTTTATACATGTTTCAGGGACAGTTTAAGAGAATTTGATTAACTGGTCGCTGTACAAAAATTCTTACTGAATGATATCAGAATAAAAAGAAATGACAATTTTTCTTGGTGATTTCAAGTCAATTCAATAGCTGTTTATTGACTATCTAATATCTACAAGATACTGTCTATAGTAAAACAATTTACAGAGGACATAAAGTGAGTGTAAACATATCCCACATTGTTTGCTTTGACAGTTCAGTCGCCTGTCTGTTTTAAGAGTATACATTATTTAGATTAATAAATACTCCAAGATGTTGTCTGGGAAAAAAAATATATAAAGACTTCTAAAGCACAGGCAAAAAAAGCAATAATAGAGGAATGGGATTATTGCAAACTAAAAAGCTTCGGCATAGCAAAAGAAACAATCAACAGGGTGAAGAGGCAACCAGCAGAATGGGAGAAAATATTTTTAAACTATTCTTCGGACAAGGGATTAATATCCAGAATATAAAGGAACTTAAACAACTCAACAGCAAAAACAACAAATATTCTGATTTAAGAATGGACCAATGACCTGAATAGATATTTCTTAAAAGAAGTTGTGCAAATAGCCAATAGGTACATGAAAAATGCTCAACATCACTAAGTGTCAGGAAAATGTAAATCAAAACCACAGTAAGATATCATCTTACCCTGGTCAGAATGGCTATTATCTAAAAGACAGAAAAAAAAAAAAGAAAGAAAAGAAAAAGAAAATGCTCGCAAGGATGCAGAAAAAGAGGAACTTTTGGTGGGAATGTAAATTAATAAATATAGCCATTATAGGAAACTGTATAGTGGTTTCTCAAAAAACTAAAAATAGAACTATCATATGATCCAGAAATCTGACTGCTGAGAATTTATTCAAAGTAAAGGAAATAAGCATACCAAAGAGATATCTGCACCCCCATGTTTATTGCAGCACTATTCACAATAACCAAGATATGGAATCAACCTAGGTGTCTGTTGACAGATGAATGTATAAAGGAAATGTGGTATATATACACAATGGAATACTACTCAGCCATGAAATCCCATTTGTGGCAATATGGATGAACCTGGAAGATATTAAGTTAAGTGAAATAAGTCAGGCACAGAAAGATAAATACTGCATTTTCTCACTCATATATGGGAACTAATAATAATAATAATAATAATTAATAATAATAATAAAGTTGAACCTTTAGAAAAAGAGAGTAGAACTGTGGTTACTAGAAGCTGTGAAGGGGAGGGAGAAGGAGGTAGAGGGAGAAGTTGGTTAATGGACACATAAGTACAGCCAGGTAGGAAAAATAAGTTCTAGTGGTATATGGTAGTGCTAGGCATGTGTAATTAACAATGATTTAATGTATGTTCTCAGATAGCTAGAAGAGAGGAGCTCAAATGTTCTCATCATAAAGAAACAATAAATTTGTAGGATGATGAATTTACCTACTACCTTTATTTGATCACTATGCATTATATACATGTATTGAAATATAACTCTGTACTGCATAAATATGTACAAGCAATGCATTTCAATTAGAAAATAAACTTTAAAAATAAAATAAATAAAAATAGACTCCAAAGTAAAATATTTGTACTTTAAGAGGAGGTACATTTCTGCATATCATTGTACAATGTATTTGAGCCCTTCAGAAAGCCTAAATCCATGTGATTTGTTTTCATATGCTGAAGAAATTAACTGGTAACGAAACTGGAAGAATTTTCCTGTTTGTAGTTCAAAATGAAGAGATAACTAAATGTGTACGCATTGGAGCATGTAACATACTACAAATCTGATGAGACAGCAGTTATACAAAAGCCAGAGAGAGAACAAAAGATTGATGTGAGACTATAAAGATAAAAATGAAACTATTATTAGCATTGTTATTTCTAAAATGAGTTCTTCCCCAATGCCCTCAAAAAATATAATGTTATGGAAACATCATTTTAGATTCATTCATAAGAGCTGTACAGAGTTCATAGAACATTGCTAATTTGGTTATTAGTTTGATTTTTTCACCCTCTTTCTCTACCTGTACACACACGTATACACACATATGTAGCCATTTATAATTGCTTTTTTATCATTTTTTACTGTGCAAGTACTAGATAATGAAAAGATAACATTTTTCATTTTTTTAAATTAAAATTTTCATTTTGTTTTGAATTTTTAAGATAAGTTTCAGAAAAAGTTTCAGAAAAAAGTAGTTATATTTTATTAAGTCAATATCTTGCAGTTGACTTCGTTCTGAAATTGTGTATAGCAAACATCAAATAGTCTATACACAAACATAATTAAAATAAAGTTCAAGGATCCATCATAAAATAGGTGTTTTTCCCTCATTTAAATATTTCAGTACTTTGACAATTTGTATATATTAACTACATTTATAGCCACTTAAAATTATAATAGAGAAATAGACAACAATTTTAAATTGTTTCATTTTCATTCATTTCATTTTTTCCAGAGTACTAATCCATTGAACTTTCTTCTAAATTGTGTCATTTTCAATATTTGTACTTTGATTTTGCCAGTGTGGAAGTCACTTCCTAAACTAAATTAAGTACGCTGGGGTTTTGCTTGCTCTTTCATTTTTCTGGGGCACAGTACAATAAGCAGATGTTTTGTTAGACCGCGTAGGCCTCATGAAAGTCAAAAAGATGTACTCCTTATTCCTAAGGAGCATAAAAATACAAAAACTTTGAAAATATTTAACAAAATGTAACCCATTATATTAACATATATTTTGAAATATGATATTATATAATATTAAAATATAACCGTATCAAAATATAGCCTATCAAAAAATTTTTGTTCCTGACATATTCCCAGTTGTCAGGTACTATTGATTTGAAATTCAAAGGAATATGAGTAAGATTACTGGAAATGGTTCAGCTCAGCTAGGTAATTATTAGTACTGACCCATTTATACAAATGCATTGTTAGTTGAGTAACTTCTGTGAGACGAAAAGCATTTGTTGAGCATCAGCTCTGTACCTCCAAGCATTTTGCTTGTCAGCTTTCATATTCCGTATTTTTACAGTTCACTCCATAAATGTTTCCTATCATTATTTCTACCAAAAATGTCCAAAGGATTTAAATTAAAATATTTTCATACTTTTTCTCATATTTCTGTTAGCAATGTATGATCTTTTATTTTTCTCAGACTGGTAAAGCTAAATGAAGAGCAAGTTTCCATAAAGACACATTTTTCTTAAATGTTTTAGATACATGGAATTAAAATCCTATATAAAGAGGGCATGGTTAGAAATGGTGGATACATAGGCCAGCCCGTGGCTCACTCGGTAGAGTGCGGTGCTGATAACACCAAGGCCACAGGTTCGGATCCTATACAGGGATGGCCGGTTAGCCCACTGGCTGAGCGTGGTGCTGACAACACCAAGCCAAGGGTTGAGATCCCCTTACCGGTCATCTTTGTAAAAAAAAAAAAAGAAATGGTGGATACATTGTACAGTAGCAAAGCAATGAAACATACACACACACACACACACACACACACACACAGATTCTAAGTAATACTCAAGGTAAAAGATGGTTTAAAAGATAGTTAAGAAACATGGCACATTGCTTTTTAACTAAAATATCTAAAATTTCTTTTTTTTTTATTCTATACAAACATATATATTTTTGTTAAAGAAATGTTTGGATATGACTAAAATAACCCATACATAGTCAGCATACTTTATTTTTAATTGCCATGATTGATAACAAATATATTCTCTTTAAAAGTACTTCTACAAGCATTTAGTTGTTTGGGTTATATAGTACTGTTCTGTATACTGCAGAGATATGTAATAAGGCATAGCCTTCTCTACGTTTCAAATGATGCATCTGTGCCACTTCAGAAAGATTGCTTAAATAGGTGCATATTGCTTCTTCAGTTTCAATTCCCCGTTTGAGGAAATGAAGTCAGTCTTAAATATCTTCCCATTCCCCTCATATTTAGAGTAGAGGGAGAGGAACAGAAATATAGAGTGACTATAACACATATGTCCTTCAGGAAATCAAATTTTGCTTTGTGCTAGGTAGTAATTTGCACATTTAACTGTGAAAAGGAAACTGCTGTACCCTTTAGAACAGGCCAGCTCTCTCTCTGTCTCAGTGTTTTAATAAAGACAGTTTTATTTGACAAGCTAAGAAAATACCTACCATAAATGAAAAAAAGTGAATTTGGAAAGTAACTAGGAAGTGAAGATTCATTTTCAATTTAAAATATTTTTGAAGAATTGAGAGGTTTTATTGTTTATAAACATTTGAGGTAAGAAAAAGTAATTGAATAAAATTATAGCAATTTGCTATTGCCAGCACATCTAAGTGCATAAACAGTAGGCATAATTTATGTATGTCTTAAGATTTCTTCAATTTCATTTTTATATTAATTTGTATTGTATTTTATGAAAGTGTCTGTCCACAACTGATAGGAGAGAGGTCTGGTTTTTACCATAGGTTGAGGAGCTCTGAACTAATTTATTGGGTTCCTGGAGGAGAAAGATCAGATGAATATCAAAAGATTTGTAGGGATTAGTTTTGAATGAAAGATGCACCTTCTTTTGAGACTGGGAAAAAACAAGTAAGAAAAGATACCAAGATATGTCAGTTTGAAGGTTTGGGGTAAGAGTTGAAGAAATTTAAACATAAGAATGTGATTTTCCTCTGGAAAACATAAAACTTGCAGCTGACACTGAGAAGAATCGTTATGGGCTTTGCAGAAGTGGGAAGAGATCATAGGATGGTGCTAAGAGTAGGAAAACGAATAGACCCTAACCTAGGGCCTCTACTGAGATTGATATTTTTTTTAAAAAAGCAAGTAAGCAAGAAAGAAACAGCAATCACAATAATACATTGAACTTTCAAAAGGAGAAAACAGAACTGTGGTTACTGGAGGTGGTAAAGTGAGAGGGAAAGGGGGTTAGCGAGAAATTGGTCAAGGGTCACAAACAATGATCACGTTTTCTAATGATGAATATACTAATTATCCTGATTTGATCATTACATACTGTACACAGGTATTGATATTCAACTCTGTATCACACAGATATAAATAATCATTGTTTCATTTTTTAAAAAAAGTTCCAGAAGCAAGCACAAAATTTCATTATGATTAAGAAGATATTTTATTTGGAAATATTATTTAATACAAAATAAAATAACCACAATCCTGTTTAAAAAAAAATTAGTAGTGACAATCCAGTTTCATGTCTAGTAGTCTTCCATAGCTCAGGAATAGAAGTGGCTGTTTTGATAAACGGGAAGTTGACATTTTGCAGAGAAAATCTAGTGGAAAAAGAACTAGTTCTTTATAAATGGAGATGCGTGGTGGGTGGAGAGTGGGAGATTGTTAGATCCAGAAATGAGGAAAAGTTATGGATTATGTAGCCATACAAAATGAAGGCTAAAGAGAGGGATTTCTTTTACACATCTGGACAAATAATGTGTAAAAGTGCCAAAGGGGAGCTGGGAAATGACAGTACTGCCATCAGAACCTGAGGCTTCTGAAGGAGAGAATGGAAGGAACTGCGTTTGAGAAAGCTACTAGGGAAGCTGAGTCTTTGGTGGAGGTGTGGGGGGTTGGGAGCAGGGAAGGAAAGGACACATTTTATGAAGAAGCTGAGAGTATAAGAGCGTTAATTGAAGACGTAGGAGGAGTTTTGGAAGAAGAGTGGAAAGACGCATCCGGGCAGAAAGCACTCATCCGCATTGAGGATGAGACAATAGGTGTGGGAGGTCGGGAAGTGGAATCCAACTTTGTTTCACACCTTGTTAAATAAGAATGTTCTTTGTCAAAAGAGCCACTTACAGCCCATTTGATTCTTGTAGGGTTACCTCGATAGGAATTATGAAGGTATATTGGAAGCCTTAAATTAATATTGAGATCATACAAAATAGCCCATAAATGATCCCAGTCTATGAAGTCAAAGAACAGATTAATACCCACTATGAAAAGTCTTAAATTATTCTTGACATTATTTTTTGGTTAGATAAAACACAGTGGATCAAGAAGTTAAGGATAGGTTAAGGCCACTGGTTTCATATGCAGGCTATTAGATTGAGAGACCCCCAAATCCAGTTTACCAAGAAAGAATGTGCAAATATTTTGAAAGAATTCAGCTAATTTTGGATATCTGCTGTACAGGATTCGGCCTTTTAAAAACAGAATGTATGGAATATACATTGCATGCGGGAAAAATATTACCAAAATTATACTTATGGTGAACAATTCTGCAAACATTAGGGCAAGATTAGGAATTCTTACACCAAAATATCATACTCAGAGCATTCTTCAGTTTTAGGAAGTTAATTAGTTTTCCTATCTGGAGTCAATGGACTCCAACTGGGCAGAATTCTGCAATCATAGAATTATAAAAGAAATTCAATGAGAATTTTGAGCAGATCTTTCCGGTTACTGAAGTCATATGAACAACACAATGTCCTGAGATGGACAAATGTAAAGCACAGTGCCTTCCACTTATATCTTTCACAGTCTAGTTTTTGGTGAAATTAAATTAAAGTGCTACTTTAGGAACTTATTTTTATTCTTTTTTTTTTTTCAGTTGACTACTTTAAGTACCACTTGTAAGTGTATTGCTAGTGGGTCAGAACAACCTGTCTTTCTGTTACCCACATCCTGAGCACTGAAGTCTGGTTTCAAGTTAGATTACTTGGAGTGTGGAAAGTATTGAAGATTTTTGTTTGTTTGTACTTTCTTAATTCTCTGGTTTAAAATTCAGAAGCAAAATCTGCACACTTTTAAGACCATAAAACTGTTTATGCTGTCATCATTAAACCCTTTCAACTTTCTCATTCATTCATTTGGCAACAATTTACTGACTGTCACCTGTGGTGCCATTTTTGTGTGAAGTCAAGATTTCATGTGGGAGTATTAAGATAATTATTAAGATAGGAAGTTACCACATTTTGATGTTCACCTCATAAATGAAGAAAACTGAAAATATTAATTAATCATTGGTATTGGTCACATAGTAATGTGAGTAAAGCCATACTTGGATTTATCCTATAGGTGTCTGTTAAACAAAGAGACGTGGCTATGCATAAATTAGATCAGATGTTTCCTTCTTTGGTTAACGTGACTATCTGTAGATGTGTGTGCTCACAAGGAAATAGACTTTTCACTCCAAATCTTCCATGAGTAAGTTTTTAACAGGGCCATTAATAGCAACATTCAAGTCACTTGTAATGATCATGCCTGCCAGAGTATGTTAATTATAAGAGTTTAAGAGACAATGAGATTGCGTCATACGTGCATCAAAAGTAACACTATATACATTATGATGTTCCTTTATCAGTTAGATAAATCAAGATGGAGTTATATGATTTTGACTATTTGAAATTTGTCTCTGATATTAACCAGTGCCAACATAGCCAATTTGCTTGTACCTCCTCCAAAGTTAGATTTTAAGATAGCTCCAAAAAGTGAGATTACTTTTGACACATATACTAAAGATCTTAAAGGAGACCTTTTATAAAATTAATTATGTAATCTATTACTGAGTACTCTATAGTAGAGTTAGTGTATAAATCTAGCACTAGTCCTGTATACTCACATTATGGGGTTGGGAATGGAAGTGAGATAAAAGACAGCCTTAAATCTAAGGATTATTGTGTTACAATATTTTATGGAATTACATGGGAACAGAAGCACTCCAGTATTGTGGAAGGCCTTATGTCCCCCATAACTTCAATAAAAATAGTGGTTATGTTTCTCTGGAGAACATTCAGAGATAACAGGATTTTTTTAAAAAGGAATTGGTGGATAACAGTTAGCATATCTTATCTTAATTCAGTAAAAAAAATCCCTTAAAATTCCACACAAAAAAATTAATTCCTCAACAAATAGAAAGTGCAAAGAAGTCAGCTCTACTCAGAGTGGGCACTAGTTTCCTAGAACATCCCAGACTCCACTCTAAAGCATAATAATTGAATGATGGTTGTTACCTGTACACTTACGATTTGTGGATTTTGGCAGTTTCAGATAGTTACTATTTACTTCAAATAATTGGGCTGAAAGGTGATAAGTTTCTTACTTGATCCAGAAGTTTGTATTCTGCAAATTTACCCTATGTTCCCACAAGGCAGCATTTACCCACAGGACATCTTGAACCATTTTCTTTGGAAATGCTTAGATATAAATATAGAATTCTATTACAAAACAAAAAAAAATCTAAACTCGTTTTATTCTCTTTACCTATTTTATCAGTAGAAAGCTTTTTAATTATGTTTTACTATATTATTTTAGTGAGAAATTATTGGTGAAAACGTTGGTACAATTTCTATTTACAAATTCAGTGACCAATAAATATCAAATAATACCAAAAGGACATTTCTATGGGTTTGCAAAATACAAAACTGAATTAAAAATATATTAGAGGAAAATAAAATTCTCAATGCTGTAAAATAATTTGTGTGTATAGTTGTCAGAATAACAAAATTTATGATCCATTGCCTTTAAAATTTAAGATCTCCCTATCTTACTTTTAAAAGGAATTCAGAGCACTGTGTACATTGCCACAAAAAAGAGTTTTATTGCTCATTATAATTATTATGTCAAAAAGAATGATTTTTTAAAGAAAGAATTAACACTCATAGAAATGTATCAAAGTGAAAAACATTTAATTAAAGACACATTTGGTGATTTTATAAAAATAAAATCACAGATGCCCTGTCATTTTAGTTCTACATACTTCAGTATGCATATCTTAAGAATTACAGAAGTTTTGTTACAAAGGTACCGTTTTTCAAATCAAAATATAAAGTGTGTGACTTTTTTTTTTCTCAGCCAGTTTCTTAATACATGTTGACCTTATTACTTCAAAAATACTTTCAGTGAATTATACAAAAGATGATTCTAACTATCTCAAGGTATTGTGTTTATGTGTATATATGGATATTTGTTACTTGTATTTATTAACTTAGTAATTCCTTAACAAATGAAAGAAAACTTCATTGTAGAATGTAGGTTTGCTCGCAAGTGGGTTTTGTTATTCTAGACCAGGCGAAATATAAGCAAAAACCATAATAGCAGTGGGAGAGTGCAATAAACTGGTAAAGGAAGGAATCAGGTTCTGATTCTATTTCTTATAATAACTAGAAAAATGAGTGACTACAGAAGTAAAGCTGGATATGTTTCCACTTGTAAAATTTTGATCAAGGATATTGATTTGTTATAATTTCTGTGCTTTCTAAAACAATCCATATTGGATTTCACAAAAATACAAACAAGAAAGGATCATAGGAAAGGGAAGCCTGTACCATCAAAATACAAAGAAAAAAAATTGATGAAAATAATTATTTAAAAAATTTGCAATCACACTCCTTTTGCTTATGGTTTGCAGTCCTAGGGTGTTTTTTTTTTTTTTTTCTGTCCTCCACAAATCTATTAACCTAAGGAGGGATGAGAATCAGAGAAGAGGCTACTCATTATTTATCAATTTTGCTACCTTGTTTTAAAGCAGCTTTACTAAAATGTCCAGAAGGACAGTAAGTGGAACCACTGGCAAAACCAATGTTCTTTAAAACATATATTTACATATTTGTGCTATTTCTCTTCCGTGTGAAAAACCTACAGTTGGTTATAATATCCATAAAGCAGAGTGCCAGCCTCATAGTAGAGAAATTTAATCTCTGTTTCTATTTCTGAAAGTTCTCATATTTTCATTAAGTTGATAGTTACACTACACAACATAAATGCCTACTGACATTGGTAATATGATTTATTTTTTTAATTGATCATAAGAATTGATTTTATATTTTGGTCAACAGATATTCCACATGACGTATGATCTCGCCAGTGCGGTGGTGAGAATTTTTAATCTCATCGGCATGATGCTGCTCCTCTGCCACTGGGATGGTTGTCTTCAGTTTTTAGTTCCACTGCTGCAGGACTTCCCACCAGACTGCTGGGTGTCTCTAAATGAAATGGTTGTAAGTAGTTCTTATTCTTTTACACTCCGCCTTTTCAACATTTGCCAAAAACTTTTAAGTATTTATGTTAGAATGATCAGATTTCTTCTCCATAAATGTTCAGAGACAACTTGATTTTGTTTCCATGGATATAAAAACAGATGTTTTTTTTTTTTCCTACAGCCAAATTTTGTTTACATAAAATGTTCCTGGAGATCTATTTTTGTATATTTTACTCTGTATATTAAGACAAATTTTATTTCAAAGGTACAAACACATACAAATAATTACAGTATAACATTCTTCCAAAAATGCCTACAGCTTAGAATAATTCCTTCTTTCACCCTTTTCTTTTTTTTTAGAATGTTTGAGACATACAATTGTAGGGGTTGTTAGACAAAGATGTAAATATCAGTATAGATCAAATATGTAAATATCAGTATAGATATGTATAAAGTGCAATGAGATTTTTGTACATAGTGCTAGGGAAAACAAGGAAAACTTCATGGAATAGGTAGCCTTTAAACTTAATTCTGAAGGATATGTAAATATTTAAAAACTTGTAAAATATAAATTTGTCTTAGGTAGGTAAGTATATTTTTATTCCCATTTAATTTTAAGAGCATATGTTTTGATCTCCATAGTGCAACATTCAACACACAAAAGAATTGAAATAACAGTGAATAATTTTAGTATATATACATATATATTCAAATATGATGTATTCACCAATATTTGTTTTCACTTTATGTAAGTCCTCACATTTTTTTCCCACATTACAATTTTAATTACATTGCATTTAATAAAACATTGTTTAAGTTAACTATTAATTTGCTTCCCTTATATGTGAAATTTTATGGGAGATAAATTTTATGAGATTTTCACAAAATTTTTACCTTTGGCATAAATAAAATGTTATCTGCTTTTCCCAAACTGCTCTACTATTAATTTCTTGGTTTATTATTCTAGAAATTATATGGACATTTTAAGATTATAGATTTTTCTTTCTCCTAATAACTTCAGTTCAGACTTTGTATTTGAAGTAAAAATAGGTTTACATTACATGTTGAGGAGTATCGTTCTCTTTTCTTCTTTCTTGGTTATTTTCTTTCCTTCCTCCCTCTCTCCCTCCCTCCCTCCTCCTTTTCGTACTGTTTACTTTTATTGAAATATACACCTGGATCTTCCCTTCATTTCATTCACATCTGCTTAAATATCACTACTTCACAGAGACCTTCCATGACCACTCTACCTAATATATCACTAAAATGGTTTCTATTTTAATTATAATAGCATTTAACCACACACACACACACACACACACACACACACACACACACACACACACACACACAAACACATATACTCTCATTTATTATTTATATTTTTCTGTCTCTCCCACACAAGAATGTAAGTTCAAAAAGTTTATGTTTTCTCCTGTCTTTTATCTCCAGGGCTGTCTTAGTCTTTTTTTTTTTTTTTTTTTTTGTCCTTTTTTGTGACTGGCCTCACTGCACTCAGCCAGTGATCACATCGCGCCGGCCATCCCTATATAGGATCCGAACCTGCAGTGGGAGAGCTGCTGCGCTCCCAGCGCCGCACTCTCCCGAGTGCACCACGGGCTCGGCCCAGTCTGTTTTGTGCTGCTATAACAGAACACCCCAGACTAAGTAATTTATAAAGACAAGAAATTTATTTCTCACAGTTCTGGAGGCTGGGAAGTCCAAGATCAAAGCATCAGCAGGTTTGGTCTCTGGTTCCAAGATGGCACTTTGTTGCTGCATCTTTGGGAGATGAGGAATGCTGTTCCTCACATGGCAAAAGGTGGAAGGGTGGGAACCTACTCCTGCAAGCCCTGTTTCTAGGGGTATTAATCCGTTCATGACAGCTCCACCCTAAACATCTCCTATCAGGCCCTACTTCCCAACACTGTTGCACTGGGGATTAAGTTTTCAACACATGAACTTTGGGGGATTCATTAAGACCATAGAAAGTACCTAGAAAAGTACCTGACATGAATTTGTTGTAACCTAGTCACTCATCATCAAAGGATTGAGAAATGTTTTATATGGGAGCTTCCATAGCTAAAGAATAAAGCAAGAGTTTGATCAGCTTACTTTTCAAATTTGTGATGTTTCCTTGATTATAGAGCTTTAGCTTTACTTATCTTTGAAGTAGCAAAATATGTAGTAAAGACAGTAATAAAGATTTTGGGGGGAGAGGAAAAGCTATAATCTTGCTACTAAGTGAATAGTATAAAAACACTAGCACTACTGCCAAAAAATGACTCATCATTGGTACCAACCAATATGTAACTTGGAAAATAATTGCTATGTTAAATTTTCCTAGGTATCCTTTGGAAAAATAGTAATCGTCATTATTAAAAGAGTAAAAGAACTATTTTGGGGTTACTATAAAGTGAAAATGATTATGTAATTATAATTTAGGGCAGTATACTACTTAATATATCTAGTTGTAAGCACAGTTATTGAAAAGAAATTTGTTGTACATTTTTCTTTAAATTTGCCTACATGTGCTCGTGTGTGTATGGTTGTGTTTGTGATATGTATGTTTAATCTTAACATAGCCAAACCTTCAACCTTCATTGTATCTTGATGTTATACAAAATATCTTTCCTGAATTTGCATTTTACTTCATGGCTTTTTTTTTTTTTTTAAGCAGCTGATTTACTTATGAAGTTGGCTTTTATTTTCTTTCACATTTATTTAACATTATTACCACATGTAACTATAATGTAGAGAGCAGGAAACAGTTAAGTCCATGTTCAAATGTAAAAACCAGAAATTCTTTTATATTGTGGATATTCATAATATGGAAGAAATAACCATAAAAAGGATGATTTTTGTATGAATAAACAATCTTGATTGTGTCATTTGATCTTGAAGATATTATTTTCCATCCTAAAGCTGTAGAATTCTAGAAAAACTTCCATCACAAGAACAACAAAAAAATTAAGTATATTTATTCACTAAGAGAATAATAATGGAGAAATGAAAATCTAATATAAGAAAAAAAATCAATCTGCATTAATTTAATACAGTTACTAATTTTAAAACCCTGTGCTCTGAAATATGCTATTTTATTTGATCCTCTGAGCAACAGAGTGAGGTAAGCACTATTATGTCTCATGTTATGGTTCAGAAAACTGAGAACTGAGTTTTTAGCAGTTAAATGAGTGGTCTGATGTTACACAGGTAAGTTATAGAACCAAGAATTGAATGAATATATATCTGACTCTATAATTTCTGCTCCAAACCACAATATAATGTCTTATTTTGCATAGATTATATATTTTTAAAAAACAGTTAATAAAAGCAATGATACAAAGGGAAACCTATAGTCACAGTACTCCAGTTACAGTAGAAAGTCACTTTAAAATCAGCATTTGAACTCTAACACTAAAAAGTGACAAGACTAAAGTTTTTTCTAGATAGAGAAAAAGAAAATCTAATTTGAAAAGCAAAAATTGAGAAGCCAGACCAAGACGTATGCAGGACATATAAGTCATTCTTGGGTATGTTCTTGACAATTATTGTGTGATATTTGGCTTTGATGCTAAATTATTTATGGTAAAGACGAGTGTGTTTAACACATTTCTTATGTTTTTCTTCTTTTTCATATCTTCCCTCTTTAAATGCTTTACAACCTTAAATATTATTAAGCACTATATATTTAAGTACTCTTTAATTGATATTTGTATTCTTATCTATAACTCATTAATTAGTTATTCATAGGGAAAATACCATGAGAAATTCAAAGTCAATGCTATAACTATACTACTTCTATAATTATGGTGTTGGTAATTTAATATGTTTATTTTTATGTTAACTATTTCTAGTCTGCATTTTATTCCATAGAAGTAGGTTCAATTCCTCCCAGCTGATTGTTTTTCAGTCTTTATAAACTCTTCATTAAAGCAAATCTTTAAATATTCTTTTTAAAAAGTCAGTCACTAACCATGGTGGGCTACTTAAATTGACTCAAAAAGAGATACTGACTTGCAAAGTGCAACATGATCAGGAATGAATCTTGCTCTGCTTTTGTTATATTTGCTTTTTTTTCATTCAAGAAATAAGTCTGAATTATAGAATTCTGTCTAAATAAAAATTTCATATTAGGCAATAATGTCTGATAAAGTTAATTTTATTCCCATGAAATTTTGTGCTTATGCTTTTAGGTGTAAAATTTTAAAATTGTATTAATTCATTATAAAAGAGATTAGGGAAATGGTTTTTGGTTTAAATTTAGAAACATGAAATATTCATTTAAGAATATAAGAAAATAAAAACCATGATGTATATTAACTTGCATATTAATTTTGAACTGAATCTAAAATATCCGGTATAACTTAGGGAATTATTTTACAGAGTAAATAAAGAAGGATTTACAGCTAAACAATAGGTTCCTAGAGCAATCTTTCATTGAAGTGTGCAGGTTACTCTCATGGAGTTCATGTTTTCTACTAGCAACCTTATATATGTATGTTTACATGCTGGTGATAGTTTTAAAGGTTTCAAAGTAAGCATTTTATGAATCTAGGATTATATGAATAGCCTACATAGAGTTTGGATATGCTTTTGTAGTTGGAGTACATTGTGTCATGAAGTGTTACACTGAATAATTTTGATTTATGGGCATAATTAGTAAGTGATGCATTTATACCAAATGAAGGCTAACTGATATAACATTAAATGCTTTATAAAATTTTGACCATAGTCAAAAGGGAGAAAAGGTTTGAAGACTGAGTCTTTCATTCATAGCACTCAGTTGTAAGAATAATGTGTAAAAACCACACAGTCTAGAAAAACTCGTGGTATGACAGCATTAGATGAACATTGTATGCAACTACTTAGTTTCAGCAAACATTATCCATCAAAATAAATTTACAGTGAGTCATGTTTGTTAATTTATTATTTTGCTAATATTTGATTTGTAAGATTATTTTTGTTTTAGCTTTATAAGAACTATAAGGATAAGGAACATTTATCTAGTTTTATACTTGTATTTATTTGAGTAATATTATAATCAAAATACTGTAAGCCAACTCAAGGGTATTTTATTATAATGTTTTATTTTGTTGTGATTTGAGGGAATCTACATTATTTAATCGTGATAAATGCTATTCTAGAGGGAAGGTCTTATATGTTTCTGCGTACCCCGCAGATCCTATACTAACTTTGCATACATTGCTAACTAAATAAATATTGATTGTTTATAACTGAAAGGGTAATTATCAACAGTATTTGAAAAAATGTGTAAAGAAGTTATTCTGTTATGCATTTTCTTCCTTGGATAGTTTTTGCTTTAAATTTCTACATCAAATCATTTTTTAAAGGTAGGTAAACACTTGACCAACTTATATACTATAAACATAGCATACTACAAATTAGTAAAGTCCAAATTAATGAACTTCTAATGATTTTTGTTTCTACAGAAATAAGGTAACAATAATTTCTAGAAAAAATTGTAATGTATGATCCAAACTAATACCAGATTAAAAAAATACATATATGTATGTATGTATGTATGTATGTATGTATGTATGTATGTATGTATGTATGTATCTATCTATCTATCTATCTATCTATCTATCTATCTATCTATCTATCAAGTCTGTAAGGGTCTAATTAATAAAATCTGTGTGAAGAGACTAAGTGATTCAATTGGAAAATCTGGGTTACTGCCCAATTTTATTTTTATTTGGACCAATGTGGCAGGGACTCTTACTAATAACCAAATAGCCACAAACATTCCACATTTTTCAGCTCCCTGCCAGTTAGATGGGCCCTGTGGCATTGATGGTGAATAGACTATGAATGGCAGTATCATATTTCACTTATAGGTCTGAACATTGAAAAACTGGTGTGCCACCCTCTGGCTCTTTTTTTCTCTCTCCAGTGGTATGTCTTAATATGTAACCCACAACATAACACAACCTGTCCTGACTCATCTAGATAGAAACATAGAGCGGAAAATCTTCAGAATTGAATTTAGAGACACACATTTCAGGGTTGCCTCTACCACTAAAACCTTTGTGATTTTAGACGAGTCATTAAATTTTCCTCTACTTAGGGTTTTTAACTCTAAATTTAGTGTATGTTATTTATTCTTTCATTTAAATAATCTTTTGGGTACCTCTTCATGCCAGATGTTATCTTAGGCACTGAACATTCAGTGGAGAATGAGACAAAGTTCCTTCCGTCATTAGGGTTACATTCTAACAAGCTTTCATTCATACTACTTCATTCTAGGTGCTAAAAACTATAGAGTTTAACAAAATGTAAACTCTACTACAGAGGTGTCTATAATCCAGTGAAACAGAAAATTATGTGTAATAGCCATTAATATGAATTTGAACTGAGGCCTCTGAAATGTATGCTCTGCCCAAAGATTCCTGCATGTGGGACAAGTGCTGGTGAAATACTTCCCACTTTCTGCTTGTCAAGCTGTTTGCCCTTGAAAATGAAGCAATTCCCACTAGTTCTTTTTTTTTTTTTTTCCTAATTACAATTTTTTCTAACTCACCCAACAGTATGATAGTGACAGTGGATTGAGATAAAGTCTATGAGGAGTACAAACTAAAGGCTGGGGAGACACAAAATAGGGAGACATTTAATTTTAACTAGTGTCTGCTGGTTTTGGATCTGGAACTTTCAACAAAGTGGGGATCAAGATATTTCAGTCATGTCTAGCTCAAAGACTAATCTCCACAACAAATGTGTGCTGGGCTTGGGGGGTGGGCAGAATAGAAGTAAATGATTTAGGGGAAAAAGTAATAAATTTTATTCATATATAAGTTCGGATGTACAAGTACAAATGGTAACCTAGGACGATTATATTATCTATTGATATACCAGAAAATGTATGAAGGTAAAATTAAAATAGGTTTACTTTTTGTTTTACAAAGCCCATTTAACTACTTAGATAATGATTGATTGAAATACTGTTACTAAGGTAATATAACTAAGAAATAATACTAAAAATCTCTTAATTAAAAACATACCTGTCATCTCTGGAGGTCTACTAATCTATTTTAAATTTGAATTTCTATAAATTAAAAATTACATTATTATAATGGTATTGATATTTTCTAAATAGGATGTACTGGCATAACAGAAATTTTTTTAAAAGTCATAACAAAAAGTAACTAATTTGCTGACAAGTCCTTGTAGCTTTACTGGAAAAAAAAAAAAAACTGCATTCATAGCTCCTGTGAGTTATAATAATAAAGTAGGTCAGCAGCCTGCTGAGTGTTGTGATTCTCCTTTGCCTTCCTGTTTTTGCACATTAGGAAAGTCTGCCTGGCAACTCTCTCTACTGGATAGAAACGTCACCCATCCCAAAAGGAAAACAATTTTCATACTGTGTTCTTCCTTCTCAGATGTGGATTCTTTTATGGGAACAAACATATGAAAATAAACTCTAATCTGGTATTTTGTTTTCAAATAAAATGTGCATTTCAGAAAAACTTTAACTTGAATTACCATTCTCTGATAGAGAGGGATAAAGGATGTTGCTTAATTGTACGTTGGCTATGATTACATTTAGTTGCTTTAGCAATACAAGACCATGCCACAAGTTCCAAACATGGTTGTTGTTGTTTCTTATGTAGACTAGCTCTTAAAGTTTGAGCAACAAATGGCTGAAAGAAGTGCCATTCATGAAATTACCTCATCTAACAAGTGGTACGTGCTAAAACTGGGGAAGGGAAAGAATTTTTTGTAGTCCAATATTTCCTCCAAAAAGTCAAATTTTCTAGCCTTAGTTCACCATATATATTTATATAGTCTTGATGAATGTTGTTGAGACTTTCACAAATGTAGTGTAAAGGTATGTGTAACACATCATCTCATTTATTCTGAGTGAAATAAGTAAAAATAAGTTCATTCGCATTTTACAGATGAAGAGCCTGACACAGAGAATTGTTGCTCCATTTGCATAAAGCCAGAGGCAGATAGCATGGGAGCTGGTGTTAAAATCCATGTCTCCCCTCGGGTTAGTGCTGAACCCACCATACCATTCTACTTCATGGGCCCCACAGAACTTCATCCATCATAAGCCCTTGCCAATTTATCTTTATAAAAAACTACTGTGAATTGACTGCACCACTGGAAGAAAAAAGAATATGTATGAAATATATGTACAAAAGCCATTGTTTTTTGTATTTGTGTGTTGGTTTTTAAAGTTGCTCCTTTTACTACTGCTATAAATCCAAAAGAATCTGGCAAAGAAAAACAATTGTAACTTCTCACTTATTCTGGATTGCTCATGTACTAAGGTTTCACTTGAAAAATATTATTTAGAATTGGTGTAGGTTGGAATAAAATTGTATCATTAGTTTCAATCTGGGATTCAACAGGATAGCAGATTAGTGGTTTCTACTGCATTACCCCATTTATAGATATAAGGATGTCAGGCAATTCATATGATATTCTTATCTGTTTAAAAAGTCCAAGGCTATGACTGTCTTTTAAGAAAAAGAGAGAGATTTATACAAACTTAAATTATGTAGGTTAAATTGCCTATTCTCATGACAGTTACTTCCCCCAATGGAGTGCTCTCCAGAGTTTTCTCTTTTTCTACTCATTCCATCTCATCTTTTTTTCCTTCCTGCCACTATCACTGACCTACACTTGCTACTCTAGAAATATATGGCAGAATCAGAAGTGACATGAAGAAGGCCATGTGATAAGTGAGGAATGTAAGAAAGAACAGCAAGGACATTTTGTGAATCTTAACACGAAGGTTTTTGTAATCTCACTACATACTCTGCCTTTTTTGAGAAGTATTTGTTGTTTCTAGAGATGAAATATATTCTGGAAATGAGTAATATTTATGACAAAATGAATCTGGCGTATAAAACTTTAGTTAATTTGAGTTATTGCACATATATTCTTACAATATATCAATAACCATAGGCTATTTATTAAATAAGATCTTAAGAATGTATAATAGAATCATTCACCAGTGTTCATTATGCTTTGAAGATGCAGAGGTGAGTCTAGTATGATCAACATTTACATATTCTTCTGTTATTTACCAGCCAACTGCCTCTGAAACATGGCTCCAACCAAGCAAGAGTTAATTGGCTTTTTTCTCTAAATTACTATCCCATACTCCATGCATAGATGAATGAGCACACCCATCTGTGGATTATAACCATTTATTCTCATTGTTTCAGCTTGGCACTTATGACAATTACATAGGAGAAGTCGGGAATTCAACATATCTTTGTAATTCATAAAAACTATATAACAATAAATCACAAATATACTCAGTATTCCAATAGCATTGGGCATTTTCTTGGGCATATCATAAAGTCAATAAAAATTTTCTCTAAATATTTTTGAAAAATAGAATAAATATCAATTATAATTTCTACTTATAATGTCCACCAAGGTAATTGATGTATCATATGTACTGATCGCCTTTGCTATCAATGGGATAATTTAAGATCCTAATTCCTGCAACTTAGGTAAAGGCTTCCAAATTAATTTCAATTATGTTAAAATGAGAATATAATTCAATTTTACCATCTCAATTTTGCAGAAACTATATATTTTTCCATAAGGCGATTTTGTAGAGTGTTTTTTAATTGTTGATGTGTTTGTCCTATTGATAGCTATTTATTCACTTTTTTAAAAAGGTCTATTTGTTAAATTATAATAGGGAAAAATATCATTTCAAATGGTACGCATTACTGTCTTTTCACTGTTTCAAACTAGAAGTAAAGTATTAACTATTTAATGATGATTACACTAATCTGTCTAGCACTCTTGTAATTCTGCTCTCAACTAGTTTATAAGGTAAAAGAAAAAAAGGAATTTGATATATGTCTATCATCAGTGAGCATTAGGCACATGATAGATGTGTTATCCTATAACATTTATGGAAGTCATTCTCCTGAGGGCAACTTTCCATTCCATCCATCAGTGTTATTATTTCTCTTTAGCTTTTTGTTCTTCTATCAGGAGGCCAGAACTTTATTTAACAACCTCAACTTTTTTTTTTTTTTGAAGCTCTTACAACGAGAAAATGGAGGGGACACATCTGGGTGGGAGGGGGGAGAGGGAGGAGGGAGGGAGGTTTTGGTGATGGGACACAATAACTAACTACATTGTATATTGACAAAATAAAAATAAAAATAAAAAATAAAAGTAGCTCTTCTGAAAAATATGAAAAGGAAATTCAAATGTATCCAGATTTTTATACAGTGAACCATAGAAAGATGGAAACCTTATCAATGATAAATCTAGGTACAGTTTATATATGACTATTATGAGAACATCATGTTCTACAGTTTTTTTATATATTTATCATTTAATTTGTATCTTAATTCACTGTGTGAATAGACTAATTTTCATGGCGGTTTAATGCTCTACAGGAATAAAATGACCACAAAATTTGAAAGAAACAAAAAGAAGGATAAACGCTGTACAGAAGAATAAAAAGAAAGATAGAATAGGATATAAGCCAAATAGCTAAAACAGTCAAGGCAGATTGTCTTTTCTTCTCCAGGCTATTTCTGCCATTGAGGCCATTCACCATTGTCATTAGATATCCTCAAAGTCTTTTCTGTTTTTTCAAAAGGAAATAAAACTTATACCCTTTATCATAACCATCTATTGTTTGAGATAGTAATACTATTTCTTTTCTTGAGCTACATTCCTATTGTGATCTTTTATTTCTTGACTTGAAAGTCAGTAATATGTTTATGGGTATGTTTCTACTAACTTTTCAAATAATAAACTATTACAATAATTCCTATAACAGTTATAACTTCTACCAGGGATCTAATATTGAGTATAGGTAATCAGCTATTATTATTGTTAGGTTATGTATGCATCTGGCAGTTTTGTGATATCCATTCACAACTATGTGCAGCAAACTGCATTAAGTGATGAATAAAGAGCTGATTAAATATCGTGTACTAATACCTTTTAAAAGTACTTTTATATACAGTAACCAATATTATGAATACATTGTGAATTAGGAAGGAGACATTCAAAATACCTGTGAAAAGTCAAGCAGAAAGATGGTGACAGAACTGGATCTAAGATCTCACGCAGTCTCCTTACTTGTACTCTCCTCTATTTCCCATTAATGTGTAAATGAAGAAATCATATACTGATGTATTACGATCCAAGTGATTTGGTAAAATAGAAATTCCTTTCCTTTTATTGTTTTTTTCATTTTAAAAAAGGGGTTATCCTTACCAGTTGATAAGTTAGCCACTGAAATAAACAGAAATTATGTAAAGTTTACCAAAACCTCTCTTGAGGAAATAGTTTGAAAGAAAATCATAAGTAAAACCTATAGCCTTGGATGTTCAATATTCTCATGCACAGGTAGGGCAGAATGATACAAAGTCTTAGGTAAATTATAAAATGTGTTGGACTAGGATTTATGGTTGAAATAGGTCTTTTTTTTAAAAAAAAAATTGACCTAACTGGAGGAGACCATTTGTCAGATAGGTGCCAATCTACATGGAAGTCTAGCATGTTGAAGAAGATTGAAATAAACAGGCACAGAGAAAACATTAATGAAGAGTTATTGTTAAGAGCATACTAGAAGGTATTCAACTAGTAAAATGAATGGGAGTTGTGGCAAACTATAGAACTGAGAAAGGCTATCAGTGACGTGGATTGGACACTTACTCTCCTTAAAGCAGAATACTAGTGAGGTCTAGTTGACAAACAAACAAAACCCACAAAAAAACAAAAAAACCCTAGCAGAAATGAAAAGCATCTACTCAACCAATGTTGCTTTGTCTCACATGGATTTGTCATCTCTCTTCCCCTGGGTGATGGAGCCATAAAAAGGATTACTCAAAGCCCATCACTTCCAAGCAGTGAGAGACCCCAAAGGGGTTAATTTCCCAGAACTCTCAAGGGAGGGGCATACCTTCCTTTGGAAATTAACCATGAACTGGGGTTCTTGCCCCACATTTATTCTCCAGACCAGGGAGTTACAGGAAAAGAACATAGGTGGGGTTTTTAGCTAAGTATAGTTTAACAAGTTTAACAACAGAGGCTGGTAACGTTCAGTGAGACAAGCAAGGTGACATTCCATAATGCAATTTGCAAAAGGTTATGTCAATCCACCAATAAAAGCTTGATCTTAGCAAACATTCTCTTTCCCTACAGCAGCTTCCCCAGCATTTTTACATATCAATCAAGTAATTTATCTGTCCTTGAACCAGCAAGCTTGCTGTGTTACAAAGACTTTATCCTGAGGAAAGTTTCCTGTCTTTTGCAAGGTTAACATTTCTATATGTAATTTTAAGAAGTTAGGCTAAACCTAAAACTGCAGGGCTTTGGAGGCCCTGTGAAATACATTTGCTTTATAAATATTTGTATATTTCCCAACCAAAATTGAAGAATTTTTTAGTTAGGGTTAAGTGATCAAAATATTAAAGGAAGCATGCAAGTAAGCTTAGACTAAATTTGAATTTGAGAAGTAGTATCATGAAGTGGTTAAGCAGCATGATCAAGTTCTGGAAATAGATAACTTCAATTCATCTCCTGGTTTCTCTCACACTTACTAGCTGTGAGACCTTGAATGATTTGGTTTTCTTTTAAATAATGTGGGGATGATGATCATATTTACAGAGTTTTGAGGTAAACAAAGGAGCTTGTGCATTCCAAGTGTATAGAACAGTTCTGATTACATATTTCAGCTCAGTACACATTATTGTTAATAGTTGTAATTGTGTGTGATCTAGAATTGATTTTTCTTATCTATAAATTGGTACCTAACCCTCTCACTTCAATACAAATAATAATATGTAGCTGGGAGCAGAAACAGACATTACATATACCTGGAAATATTAAGAGAAGAAAGCCAGAGAAAGAAAAAGTTTATAATGCATAAGTCTGGCTAAACCTGCAGAATTTTAATGTAAACCTTTCCTTTAATTTGGAAAACACCTACAGAATGCTATACAAAATGTTATGATCCCATATGAGTAGCTGCAAAGCACTTTTAGGATGAGAGAAACATTAATAATATTTAGTAATAGTTGAAGCAAGGACCAGCAAGTAGATTAACCCTTCACTTGGGATCCATGGAGTAATACTAAATGACAGAATATAAGCAGAATACTTTCAGTCTTGTTTAATAATGTCTTTTGTCAAGGTGAAATATTTTAAACAGAACAGACTGGAATAAACTCTAGAGAAATTAGACTCCAATTCATTACTTTGGTACTCCAAATGAGCTCAGTCCATCCCCAGGCCCATGTGAATTGCACCTTAAAATGGTGATATCTTGGACAAGGAACAGGAGCTGATTGTGTAGGACCTTTCAAAAGCTGTGAAAATGGGGAAGAACTGGTTGTCCACGGAAGATGAAAATGATATATGAATTTACAAAGAGAACATGAAGAAAAATGATGCAAATTAAAACTTAGTATGTTTGATGTTAATTCTAAGCAATACAGCACTAAATTATTAAAGTAATTATTTGTGAGCACTGAGTAAAGGCAGTGTTATTTGGTCAGAGCAAGCACTGGTTTAATGAAAGCAAGTTATAACAGATTAGCTTTTCTCTCTCTCTTTTTTTCTTTATCATGAAAAAAGAAAACCTGTTGAAAACCTTGCTAAATACCTATACCAGACACTATTCCCTTTTTTAGATGAAACTTAGACTACCATATGCATTTATACAAAGCTTTCTATAAGGTTCTTCATAATATCTTAATATGAGATATATGGACTAACAGACAATAGAATTGAGTGGACTAATAGCTGTTTCAGTAAGTGTTTTCTGCTCCCACACCCCAGAGTGCAGATTGACAGATTGATATCAACACAGAAGATATTTAAGTGGACATCTGTAGAATTCTTTCTTCAGATGTGAGTTTTTTTCCAACGTACTAATAATAACCTTTGGGTAAAGTCACCAAAGATGCAGCGAACACAAAGCAAAAACAAAAGGCTGATGTGCTGGGTTATACATTCAAATTTAAGAAGTTCTTGTTCTATAGGAGGATGGACTGAGTCTAATAGAATGGATTTGTATATGGCAAACATAAGGTTCTATAATAAGATTGGGGGGAAAAAAGGAAAAGGACAAATATAATTAGACATGACTCAGCCAAAGACATGAGAAATACTTAGGGTTTTTGTAACTGTAACCTCAATATGTGTCAATAATTGAAATACTGCACATGTTAACTACAATATTTTAGAAGAAAAAACATTTAGTTTAACTTTCAGTGCCAAATACCAATATCTTTTGATTCTACAGGCAATTATTTTCTGACCAGGAGATACCTGATTATCTCTTTGAAATATAAATAATCATTGGTTCTCTAAGACAATGCCTTCAAAACTAATTTAGATCCACTTATCAATTTATTTATTTATTTATTTATTATTTTTTTCATTTTTGTCTTTTTTACTGACCGGCAAGGGGATCGCAACCCTCGGTGTTGCGCCCGCACCACGCTCAGCCAGTGAGCGGGAACTGGTCTCCACATGGGATCCGAACCCTCAGCGGGAGCGCTGCCGCACCCCCAAGCAGCGCACTCTCCAGTGCGCCACCGGCCGGCCCATCAATTTATTTGTATATAAGATAAATTAAGGACATTGTGAACACATCAATAATTAACTTTGTTTTTTAACAACTGTTTTTCTCAAAAAACTCACTTGATTATTTGATAGATGCTTAGTTATAAAGAAAGCAGTAAAGCACACCTACACATTGTAAAAACCTAACAAGAGCATAGCAGAGAGAATGGAATTATGCCAAACTGAACAAGAGACTTCATTATTCTTACAGTTAATCTTTTCAGTTATGTAAACAAGAAACAGAGGCTCATTCCTTTGCAACGTGTTTCTCATTTGTAGTACATTCCTTACTATGTTGCTGAATTTAGTTTATAAATTTATATCACTCATTATGACCAATTATGATGATAAAGCCCTTGATTGAGAAACTTGAAAGTTTGTGGATCTCTTTCCACATACCGTTTGACATCTTCTTATAAATGTTCATTGTATTTTTCTTTATTACTAGCAATAGGAAAAAATCTTTAAAATTATAACAAAATATCCTTCTAGATAAAATTAATCATTTTTCAGTTGTTATTTGGAACACAATTAGAGAAAAAGATTGAATTGTTGTTTAACTTGTAAGAAAGTCAAAAGTTGCATATTTCACAATTGATTCCACCCCAAATAATGTCATCCCTAATACAATTGTGTTACATCTGCTTGTTTGCTTCATTGCTGATTGCCTTCATTGTAGCCAAGTTATGGAAAATGAACTCTATAGTTTCCTATAAATGCATGTCTATTTATTTAGAGATAAAAAAGATATAGATAAGTTAACTCATCCTCTTTTTATAAACTTTTTTTTTTGAGAAATTACATTTATATTAAAGACCCAGAGCAAATCTTGGGGGGAGGGTTAAATCTATATGAAATAAACAATCAACTAAGCAAACACTTGTAATCCACTTTGTTATGTAATTGAAACACAGCTAATCAAAGCCTTTAAATATCTCACTTACTTCCTTATAATTCGGTGCATAAAAGTTAAAATGGCAAGAGAAATGGGAAACATACCTGAGAGTTATTCTAAAAAAATTATTATTGGGTATAGAATTAATACAGGTTCAGCCCAATCTATTGTCCTCTATATGCTTCTTTGTAGCATAGGACAGCTGAATATATTATAATGATCCAAAAAATCCAGCTTATCAAATAACAATTTATGGGCCAGCCCGGTGGCGCACTGCTATAGTGCGCCGCTTGGGAAGTGTGGTGGCGCTCCCGCCGAGGGTTCGGATCCCACATACAGACCGGTTCCCGCTCACTGGCTGAGCGAGGCGTGGGGGCAACACCGAGGGTTGCGATCCCGTTGCCGGTCCCGGTCCGGTATGGGGGCGACACTGAGGGTTGCGATCTGTTGCCAGACACAGAAAAAGACAAAAAGGAAAAAAAAATAATAATAACAATTTAATACAGTTTACCATATTTCATTTAACATGATAGGAAAATATTTTTTTTTACTAACTTTTGAAACCAAAGTTCCCTTGTTACTATGAGGGTCAAATATATTCAGAAAACTTTATTCTCTAAAAATATTAGTTAGCATATAAATCATACTGCATATAGGAAAATTTTCCACAAGCACATGAAAAATTGAGGCTATCATGTTAAACTAGATTTTGAAAAGTAAATTTACAAAAACACAGTCAATTTAATCAAAAACTATCTGGGCTATTGCCCAGATATATATCCAACTGTGGCCTAACCAAACTGATTCAGTGTGCCCAGAGTTATCAGGGAAAGCTGGATGTTCAGACTTTCATTGGCAATGCCATAATTGTTGAGATATGGCAACTAATTTATACATATATATGTGTGTGTGTGTATATATACACACACACATTTGTATGCACAGGTATCTATACATATATGTAAATTTTATTATTGTATGTATTTATGTATCATTTTACATCATTATTAATTTTTTAAAAAAACAATGTATATTGCAAAGAATAATGTACCAGCAAGCCTGATATAAAGCCAGAAGGCCATCAGTTGCCAACTTCAGAAATTAATCAAACATAGTTCATAGAGTTGAACGCAGGAAAATATGCTTGGCCACTATATCCATTGGTCTCTTTCCTCAGACAGTACCTAACAGAATTCCTCCTTTCTCCTCCATTCACAGAAGGAAGAATAAATCAATAAATGTAATAGGCAACTGGGGAAAATGGGAGAAAGGGACTATGTTTACTTTAGTAGCTCAGCAGGACTTATCAGATTCATTGCATTAATTTGAATTTTTCTACATGAATGTAACTGGTTTGGCAATTTGTTTCAATAATGATATGATAAAACAGCAAGCAGCTATGACTAACAGAATAGGCCTAAATAGAATAAATAAATAAAATTAAAAAGACAAGTCAGACAAGTTAAATCAGTACTTTCCAGGAGAATTACTTATTGTTGCAAGGGAAAAAATAATGCATTTACCTTGAAGTTATGATGTTACTGCAAAGCAGCAAACATTCACCATGCAAAATTTTTTGAAGAGTAAAGATTTTCTGTCTTCTTCACTTCTTATGTTGCCTATTGCTGAGAAGCATCTGATGAGCAATCCATTAATTAATAAATCAAGATCTAGAGCTTTACTGTGTCCATAGCCATAGTACACAGTTACATGACTTAGGAGAACTATAATTCAAACTTTTTATTCTAAATATTGTAGACAAAAAGAGCTTTATTAGTAATTGGGTATGTGGCATCACCCTCATGTCAGTGATAAGATAAAAATATATCCAGCATCTTAACTTTATCATAAGAGAGCTGTTGTTAAGTTTTAAGTATGTAGTGTCCACGGTGGACTGAAAAAGATTTGGAACTGTGTTGCATATAAACCTAGGTATAAAACTCCTTCCTGCACCACAGGTTCATTTGCATCCACTTATTTGTATGAGATTAGGATGCATTAAATAGTATCTATATACCTATCTATCTTTCTATCATCTTATTGGTTTATTCTAAGGAGAGATAATTTATATAAATATATTCTTTCATTATGTTAACCAACAAATATTTACTTACTGTCTGCCCTGTGCCAGGTGCTGTTGTGGACACTGTTATCATGCCCTGAAAGTTCTTCATTCTAATTGAACTATTTGCTATATAAGGAATAATTGAGAGTAAGCTAGAAATTCCTCAAGTGTCATGATCAGTAAGAGAAACAAAAACAAACTTTGGTTTCTGGCAGTCTTGGATCTTTAGTGATGCTTGAGTTCTTTTATTTATGTTTGCATCCTCATTATTCGAAAGACTCTCAGCTTTTATTCCAAACTGAGGCAGAGTTTTTGTTAATATATATATAATACAGATTATCAAATATCAATATTTTATTTTTCTTTTTACTTCCTTTTAGTTTCCTTAAATATTACTTCTTCGGGGAAGTCCTTTTAAAGTACTATTTGTACTCACATTTACATCAAATGAAATCATTAGGAATCCACATTTATAATTATAAAAGTAATATCCTGTTGGTTAGCTGCCATCTTGTTTTAAGTCTGAAGAGAACTTTTAATGTCTCTGAGCCATTTATGCTGTTACACTTTACTTATAGCATGATACAGGGTACTTGGAATAACTCCATGGAAATAAAACAGAACTTCATTTAAATAAAAAGGGAGTTGTGGATTTGACCAGTTCTTTAAAAAAGACAAAAGATAGCATACTAATTTATAGTATTTCTTATTTTAACTTATCACTCATTATATTTTATTTTTTCTTTTGCTAGAAGAAAAAACTTACTAGAAAATATTAAATCACTCCAGGTATTTAATTTGAATTCTAAAGTATCACTTGGCTCATTACATTTCCCCAATAATTATATATTTTTCTCATCTGAAAAATACGTGTTCTATAGCCACTCTGATATCTATATGGAATTGTATTTGAGAGAGACATTTTCTTTGAGCGTTATACTTCAGTTAAATTACCCCTGTGACCTGCCTGTGAGATTTTAATAGACTTCTTGCAGTTGAAAACATAAAATAATTAATTAGCTTATTAAATTGAAATAGTGCTTTATTAAAAATACAATAATGGGATGAAAATGCACACAGATTGTCCACTGAAATATATCTTCCAGTTTTATAAATGAGTTATAAATTTTCTTTTGACTCATTTAAAGAAAGATGTTAAAGGAGCCTAAGAGGCACTCAGAATGTTACAGAATTCTTTCATGTTATTGCTGTCTAATCAGGCCTTTGGTAGTTGTACATAATTATTGCCACAGAGGTTGCTATGAACAGACAATTTAAATGCATATTCTTCTTTTAGCCAGGGCTAGGAGAAACATATTAGTCACAATTGTAGACCAAATTAAAGTGTGTAATCCTCTTTTTACTTGGTCCTTGATTTTAATAATTATGTTTACTATGTGTTAGGACCCCTATGTGCACATCATCTCATTTAATCTTCACCAACATTAAAGTATGCATTGCTAATCCCAATTTTATTACAAGGAAACTGGAGCTCCAAGTAGTTGATATCACCTATTATAAATGGGAGAGCTGAGATTTAACTCAGGTGTGTTAATTCCGTGCTTCAAGAGCTCTTTAATCATTTAGTCATTCTGTCTCAACATCTAGGACTTTCTTGACTATCTAACCTGTTTTAACTCTTCTATCCAGCTTAACTCCGGGTTGGCACATCTTTCAGGTGATCAAAATTGGATGTCAACATATTAATTTTTCATGTAGTGTGGTAGCCAGCCCCCAGTGGCCCTGCTTCTTAGTATTTAAACCCTTATGTTATCCCCTCCTACTTAGTACCAAGATTGATCTGTGTTATCAGTATGATACAGTAGAAGTGACTGTATGTCACTTCTGAGATTAGGTCACCTTCTGTCTTGGGTTCCTTCTCTCTTGGATCATTTGTTCTGGGGGGAGTCAGCTTTCCTGTGTGAGCTGCCCTATGCAAAGCCACTGAAGTCTCTTGCCCACAGACATATGAAAAGTTGAATGTGGATCCTCCAGCCCTTCTATGAAGCATCCCTGTCTGACTTATGGATGGACTCTCTCGGGAGAGATCCTGAGCCAGAAGCACCAGCTAAGCTACTCCTGGATTCCTGATTTTGAGTAACTGTAAGAGACAATTGTTTCTTTTTTAAACTGCTAAATTTTATGGTAACTTGTTACATAGCAATAGATTCACACAGCATTGTATCTTATTTTTTGTCAACATAGCCAAAGAAGCCTCCAAGCCATTTCTGTTATCTTCTCCACTGAGAGCATACCTCAAATGTAACACTCTTCATGAAAATTTTCATTCACTTTGGTACTCTCAGGATTTAAAGTTGTGTCCTGGGTTAAAAGCATAATGTGACAAATTTGTTAAGTGCATACTGTGAATGTGAATGGAAGAGATTAGAGAAATATATTCTTGAAAATAATAAAATCTCTTTATTTAGATGCCATACATCTTGAATTTAAGGTTATTTGTCAGGAATCAGAATGAAATTTGCCTTTTCGTTACCCATGGAGAAAGTATTACTAAGCTAATTGAAAATCATTTATTTGTAAAGAAGGAATTAAAATATATTAGGTAAAAGCATTTTTAGCATTTGTGTTTTATAATAACATTGATAGGAATTTACATTTATTCATGTTGATGCCTACAGCACAATGAAACTGATCCTCCTATGTGGCTTGAGCATATCCCATTCATTTATTTCTAAAATCTTTGTTTGTATTATATTATTACCCTAATGTGTCTACTTAAGTATATCTTTACTGATGTAATTCTTAACTGATGCTTAACTGAGCAACAAAACTGCATTCTTTTTAAAATAATCTGATTTTGACTTGCTACCTTGGCCATGCCCACATGGGTCTACAGCAGGGATGCTTTGACATTAAAGAGGCAGCCTTATGTAGACCAGAGAGTACTAAATAGAGAATTAGGAAAACTGGGTTCTAATCCAAGTTTTCCATTACTGTTCCATTTAATCTTGAAAATAGGGTTTGTTTTCTTTTACCTCTCTTCACTTATTTGTAAAATGTGGGAGCTAGACCAGTAGTAGTAGTTAGCTTTAGACATCTTAATTCAAACAAAAGCTGCAAACCAATACATCACATGTGTGAATAACAGCCTAACTGATCTGGCTGAAGTACAGATGGGGCCCTGGAGCCTAGACTCCATCTCTCAGAGTCTGTCAAAGGCCCTGTCAATGTTTCAGGGAATGCGGTGTGACAATCCAGTAGATTAGGTGCTCTCTGTAGCTATTGTATTTATAATATTCCAAGACCATTCAGTAGAAATCATTTAATAAAATATATATGCTACTTGCCCTTGCAAATAGAGATTGAATAATTTTCTTTGGAGCTCTTGTTAATTCATAACCACTTCTTTTTAGTACCTTATAAATAAATTATCACAACTTTATTATTATTATATCCCAATTATACCTCTGTATAGAGGCCTATGTCAAAATTCAGTTGGTTTAACCAGCCCCCTTTGTAAAGTAAGTGTAGCAAGTAACACAGATTATCACAGAACCTTTTTTTTTTGCCTTAAGCAACAGATGTTTGAGCTAAAGGAAATATCTGGAGCATTTCATACAGTCAGGTGGGATTAAATAAGGAATTGGTTATGTGTGCTGGGCTTAAAGTTGATTCGACAAACCCTAAAACTCGGAGTAATCTACTTCCAAAGTGAAATAAAAGCTGTGGGAATTAGCAGATCTGTGCCATAAGGTGTCTTCCCCACTGACATTCACAGAAGCCATATAGCAGATTGCATACAAGTGCTTTCTATACATCCTTATAGTATTTATATATATATATATATATGTCTGTTAAATATTTGTAAATATAGAGAAAACAGAAGCTTCAAGTGTTTTTTACAGCATGCATAGAATAATCCAAGAAGTCCAGATAAAATGTTGAAATGATGGAGTCTTCAGTGTAATTGAATTTCCTAAATAGCAAGAAACTTCATTTTGATTTCTTGGGGGATCTAAGGAGCAGGCTTCAAATCTGAAATGCATACGTTGAACACATATCAATATTTCCTGTAGTAGATTTTTTTTCCTTTTGAAATGTGCTATAGAAGAATAGCTCTATCATATCTACTAATTTTGTAGTGTTTGGGTGAGTTTATCTCTAATTATTTTTGAGTAATTTTGTAACTTGACTCTTTTTTTAAAAGAATGACAGAAGAAAATATCATTGAGAATTTTGACTAGTAAATTCCAAGTTATCAAAGTATTATGTAATACTTTTTTTTCTCTTTATGAATTTTAAACCCATACCTCATCTCAGAAAGTGTGATGAGTGGCTAATTTATTATTTTAAGTCTAACAGATATTTTTGATTTATTTTTATTATAATTTAGTCATTGTCATTAATAAGGTCTAGCTGCCTGAGCCTTTTCTAGAATATGCAATATTGTATTATTTTATTGATAGATTTTTCTAGTTGTTCTCCTGGAACCCATTTACCAAAAAACCAACATCTATCTCATCTTTTTATATGTAATTTTACTGAAAAATTGATTATTTATTGGGTTGACTAAATTTTAAGAGAAAGTTAGAAAAATAGTCAATTTAAAAAATATTTTTAAAGTGAAATATATATTTTATTTACTACTTCTGTTTTGCAAGAGATATATCAAAAGAGTAAAATATCTTGATATTATGTAAACTTCAGTCATCTACTTCATACCAATAAGTTGGAGAAATATTTGATTTTTTGGCACTGAGAAATTTTCCTTTTTAATGTATAAATTAGTAATTTAATTATACACTTAATAAAATTATAATATAGATTATATTTCATATTAGCTAGAATTTTCTTACTTCTTGTCAATAATAATAATTAATGATATTCTTGTATTAATATATTGGACATTTTAATTAGCCTTAACTTTGGGCACTCTTGCATTGGTCTAAACGTAAGACAGGTAGCAAGTGCCATTTTAAAATAAATAAGGACAATCTGTGATTGCAATATTCTTTAAGGACCTGTTGGCTCTTCTTGATAATAAGGACTATAATTCTTTTAGAACACAAATGTAATATATGAAAACAGAACCTCATTTTGATTATTCTGTATTTTCTGTCACCTCTCTCCTCCTGAGTGATAGAGATGCAAAGGATTACTCAAAGCCCATTTCTTTTGAGCAGTGAGAAGCCCTGAAGGGGTTGATTTTCCAGGAACCCTCAAAGAGAGATGCATTCCTCCTTGGAAAAATAACACTGGACTGAGGTTCTTTCTCAGTACTTATTCTCCAGTCCAGAAAGTTACAGAAAAGGAACCTAGGTGGAGTTATGGCTAAGTATAGTTTTATAATAGAAGCTGGTAACATCAGTGAAATAACAAAGTGACATTCCATAATGCAATTAGTAAAAAGTTAAGTCGATCCACCAACAAAAGCTTGTTCTTAGTAAACACTTTCTTTTCCTACAGCAATTTCCTTAGCATATTTACATAACAATCAAGTCACTTTCTTAACATATCAATCAGTAGGTTAACCTGCATCAAGGACATCTGTCCTTGAGCCAACAATTTTGCTGTGTTAAAATTCTTTATCTACAACAGAGACTTTAGCTTGGGGAAATTTTCCTGTCTTTTGCAAGCTTAATGTTTCTATATGTAATTTTAAAAAGTTAGGCTAAACCTGAAACTACAGGGATTTGTAGGCTAAACCCTGTGAAATACATTTGCTTTATTAATGTCAGTGCTCTCTACAATTTTCCCTTTCAACGTTTCAAGAGACCCAGTGATGCCCACCCCATTGGGTTGTTGTAAGATTTATAAACACTGTCTACAAAATGCTTAGGACATCTGGCATGTAGACAGCACTCAAAAAAAAAAAATATTAACCATTAGCAATATAATCCACTGTGTGCAAAAATTTGACAAAACTGGCAATTTTTAAATCATCCATACTCTTCATTATTGTTTAGACTTTGGCCAAATATCTTCTTGGCCTATGACTTTGGATACTGGTGATTCTAACTCTCATTTTATTTATTCCCACAAAAATGTCAACCCTCCTCACCCCCATTCTTTTATGTACTTTAATTTCTCTTCTATATATTTCAGAATGCTTCAGCTCTACCCTCCCTCTGGATTCCTATTGACTAAGATTTCTCCATTGTGTAAAGAACAGTAGTCTTTGTTGTGCTTCAGAAGGCTGCCTGGGGGTGTTCATTCCGGCACTGTGAAAGCCTTTTGGATTGAAGTATTGCTGAGGCAATGCTTTATTGGGCAGACCACAAGTCTCTCTCCAGGGGTGTTACCCATAGTTAGGAACCCATAATCTTGCATAGCCTGTAAAAATGAAAATTCTATCACTTTCTCTCTAAATCACTACCTTGTGTCACAAGTCTCCAATATAAAGTCTATAAAATTCTTCATAAGCTACTTAAAATTCATTTACTTTTATTCTCTCCAGAGAAGTGAATAAAGTACTCTTAGAGCTGTAACCTAACACCTAGTATCAATTAAACCACTTTTACTGAAAAAACCTTGCAGGGAGGGAGGAATTCACCTCAGTGTTTCTCTGACACTGGGACACCACTCCATTTGCTTAACTAATACACCATGCATGGATTAATATTCTTTAGGGACCTATTGGCTCTTCTAAAGGGGATCCTTTAGATCACATTCCTTAGGTTTGAGTGTAAACTAACAGTTTTTGTAATTCCCTCCTACATGTGATATTTTGCCAATTTTAATTCATTCAACAAACATTAATTGAGCATCTATTAAACATCAGCCACATGCTAAGTCTTACACACATGAAGAAGAAAGAAAGGGTGTGTTTTGCACTTCAGCTTTGATTCAGGAAAGGAAACTGTCTGATTTGAAAAGGTACATTTCTTGAGCCTTTTAACCTTCAGAAGTGCGCATAAAAATTGCACATTTTCCCAGGCAAGCCAGAAAAGAGGAGAAAGGTAGAGAAAGAAGCACTAGCAACTATGCTGTACTTCCTAGAAACAAAATGTTGACTAACACATGGTCTCACCACTTCTTTGAGAGTGAATCAGTGAGTTGTTATAGCAAAGTCATGTCTTTGGTGATGTCATTATCTGTGCTTTTTGTAGTTATGATTTGCCTAACTATAAAACAGAGAATTTGATGAATGTGGGAGTTTCATTCTTCTATATTCATTTAATTATCCAGAGATTTACAAGAAACAAAATCTGTTGGGATATTTTTGTTTTGTGTTTGCTTTTATTAATGGCTTAATTGTTATGCATATTGCTGCTTGCAGACCATTCACACTCTTCCCCAAACATCCAGCATTGATGTCCTTACTATGCCATTAACTACTGCTCCTTACCATAGTTTACCCCTACAGCTCCTCCACTGTCCCCCATGAAAATTACTTTCTTATGTTCCTTGAAGTTCTCAATTCCAAACTTTCTGTCCCTGTGTCCACCACTACTCCTATTATTTTTCTTATGGATTTCAACATCCTAATAGATAACTCTTCCAGCACCGAGAATTCATTTCTTTCAACAGTCTATCTTCAACTCTACCATAGCCACTCACTCTAAGTCTTCACTCAGACATTTTCATACCAATGCTATATCCCTTCCAAAATCTCACCTTCAAACACCTCACTCTCTGGCTACCACCTCATAGATTTCCAGTTCATTTTCTCTATGTCCTCAATTCCAACAATGTTCACAGTCTGCTGAGAAATTCAATCAATCAATTGATTTTAGCTTCTTTTCTTTATCTCTCGTGCAACTCATGTTAGTCTATTCTCCCCTCCCAAAAGAGATGAGCTCTCCTTCCCCAGCCCTCAGGCCCAACTGAGGTTTCAATAGGTAGCCAACACCAACTTGTCAGCTATGTGAGTGAGACATCTTGGAAGTGGATTGTCTAGCCCCAGTGGGGAAGCCCCATATGAAGCTGCACAGATCAGAGAGGTGCCATTTTTACCGAACCTTGCTTGCTATCAGTCAACTGTATCTCCCCAAAACTCATGTATTGGAGGCTTGATCTTCATTATAACAATGTTAGGAGGGTGGGAAATTCTATTGTGGTAATTGAAAGGTGGGGCCTTTAAGCAATGATTAGATTGTGAGGATTGTGCCCTTGTGGATGAATTGATCCACTCATGGAGTAATGGGTGTTGTTCTGATAGCTTTATAAGGAGAACAAGTCAGCAAGTTAGCTCTCTTGCTCAGCCTGTTCTCATCATGTGATACTCTGCATTGCTGTGGAGTCACCATCAAGAACAAGGCCCTCACCAGATGTGCCTTGGACGTTGGACCTCCAAGCCTTTGAAACTGTAAGAAATAAATTTCATTTCTTCATAAATTACCCAGTGTCAGGGATTCTGTTATAGGCAATGTAAACTGACTAATACACTGCCCAAACTTCTGATTCCTGAGCAAGGTGAGTGATTGCTGTTATTTTAAGCCACTAAGTTTTGGACTAACTTATTATGCAATAACATATAACTGGAACAGGTGGCTATAGGGACAAAATCTTGAGATTGTAATTACCATCATTTCTTACAAATTCTGTGATTCTTGGAGTGCTAATTAACCTCTTTTAGCATCAGTTGCATCATCTATAAAATAAAGATAATTATAATTAATACTTCTTAGGGTTATATTGAGGGTTAAATAAAAACGCATTTAAAATTCTGAGAATAGTTACTTAGCACATAATAATTTCTCACTAGTTTCAGGCTATTATTATTACTTTGTATACTAAGTATTTTCCCCTTGGCTATGGAATACTGTTTCCATTTTTTTTTTTATCTCAATCCTCTATTCCTCTTCCTATTCTCTTTTCAGAATATATACAAAATATTATATTACATTGTATATAATATATGTGAGGGTACTTTGAAAAAGTTTATGGAAAATTAGAATTAAAAGATAATACAAATCCTTCCAGGAACTTCCATTTTTCCATGAACTTTTTGAAATGCCCTTGTATTTATGTTATATTAATATTTTATTTAGCTTTTTCTCTGTGCGTTTTCTATTCTTTAGTTTCTAATTCAGCCTTTTCTCTCTCCTTTTGTGGACTATTACTCATTCCAGCCTTTCTATCTTTCTGCTAGATCACTCCCAGTCTAAATTTGATTTTCAAATGCTGCAGGGTGGTAATAATGCATTAATTTAATAATACATGAAAGATATTAAATTGTTACAAATCACACTAAATGTTTAACATAAAATATGTGCAATTGCCTTTATTGCTAGTAAATCAAAGTTAAGAAATAAATGTGTATGAAAATTAGCTATTAAACACTTATGTATAAATTTTACTAATATAATTTTTTTAATCTATAAGAGCAAATGGTAAATTAGTGACTTGAATATTTTTAGAAAATGAATGTACTGCACCACTTCAAATTAACACTAAAATGATTGAAATGCAGGCTGCATGTTAGAGATGAAGGAAAAAAATAAACAAATTAATTCACCCACATACACACACACAAAAAAACGGGGTGGGGGGGAAGAAGATATAACAACTATACTTTTTTGAAGTTGTTACAACAAGAAAATGGAAAGGACATTCTTGGGGGGGAGGGGAGAGAGGGAGGAGGGAGGGAGGTGTTGGTGATGGGCCATAATAATCATATACATTGTATATTGACAAAATAAAAATTTAACGAAAAAAAAAAATTTAAGTAAGAGAAAATCCAAACTAAGAGCAGAATTGATCTCATAGCAGAAAATTTGAAACTAACATTATCTCTAAAAATCAAATTGTATAATGTTACTTAATATTTACATAGTGAGAATATGAAACATAGTTTTTAAAAAAGTATTTATCAGTGATATTTCTACTATGTGCCAGGAGCTTTGCATTCATTATCTCATTTAATCCTTTTAATGGTTCTGCGTATTTTATCCACAGATAAATAATAGAGGAGAATAGTGGTTAAGTGGCCTACCCAATGTAAAACAGCTAGTGAGAAGTCAAGCAATTATTTTACTTAAGAATCATGTCGCTCCAAAGTGTTCTCTCTTTCCACCATACTACAGATTTTACAGGCCAAAGAAATAATGTTCTCCTTCAGGTAATGCCCAGAAATTTTGAAAATAGAGCATATTCAAATAACTACCTCCATACAATCACAGCAAAGCAGGATCTGTTCCCAGAGCCAAATTGAACAGTGACCTGAAATACTCCCTTCGACTTTATTTGGCATAGAGACAGCATCATTAACTACTACATCATAATTCAGTCGGATAGTTTCATCAATGTTTACAAATCAAAATTTTTATGAATCAGTACTTACATTGAAAGAAGTGTTTTTCCAGCTTCTCCATGAAACTTTGTGAAGACCTATATTCTTCATGAGCATTTTACCCTTTGTTTTAATCATAATGATTTTATCAATAATAGTAAGTCAGTAAACAAAAGTACAAATAAAAGCAATTTAGTGGAACCATACATTTGACGTATGCATCTATATCTTAGAAATATTACATTTTTCCTACACTAATAATTTAATCAATGCAATAATAGCTTTTCCTCACACATGATGCCATCAAAACTGACACCTTGTCAAATCTAACAAAATACCTGTCTGCTTTGCAAGATAATTTGTAGACGAAACTAGGAATATTGTAGAAGGAAAGACTGAACAGATTTTTGAGAAAGCATAGGTATTCAGATATTTTAGAAAGAGGCAAGATAATTTCTCTCAGCAGAGGAGTTATAAAGCTTAAATGTTAACCCTAAACACAGAATTTGTGGAAGGTTTTTGTTCTTGTTTTTTAACAAACTCAAGCCTAGGTTTGAGACCACTTGTCCCCCCAAAATAAAAAAGATATTTCAGTGAACATTCTGGGGACAGCACTATTTTTTTTTTCCACTTTGTTTTTGATGTTTAAAGGTTGAAAATTGTAATGTGTTCAGCCTTTGGTATCTTAGAAACGGGCAACATAAAAAGCACCTTTGGAAGAAAACATTTTAAGAAATATAGAGCTGACCAGTGTCAGCATGCTGTGTAGGAATCAACTTATAGAAAAGGCTGGTATGTAAAAAGAATTTAACCCTATCTTATTTGAAGCACAGCAAGACTACTTGAATATGCCTCTCATATTATAAGTATATAATATGAACTGTAATTAATATTATAATATTTTTTATATTATGTATATTATTAGTATAATAATTATAGCCATATAATATGAAGCACAATAAGACTACTGAATATACCTTTCATGTTGTAGGCATATAAGCTGCTAAATATTTTATTGTATTATGAATGCAGATTACACTTTTATCTGCATTACAGTTTAATTTTTTTTTTTTCCTTTAGCAGGCAATTGGAGAAGAAATGTTTGGTTTTTTAAATTATAGTTAGGTGCATAAACACATTAAACATTTCTAGATTTAATTTGGTGAGCAAAAATGAGTGCTTCTGAATTCTTCTCTGGGGACAGATCTGTTTGAATTCTTACCCTGTAGAGAGTTCTATGACAGACCATTCACATTAGCTCCATAATCCATTTGTTTGTAGTGTTCCAAACAAATGATTCTTAAAAGAGATACAGCGAAAAGGCATTCAGGATACATTATAAGTATTGCCATGTAAGAATCACATTCTTTAGATCCATAACATGTTATTTCAACAAGTTTTGCCTATTTTAACAATTAGATAAAATTAACTTCAGGGAGAGATGAAGCAGCCCTTCTTTAGATGAAGAGAGGAAACAGGAGAATCATGTTCATCCAGGCTGAGCATTGTAAATACCTACTATCTATTTTCTCATCCCACGGAATTATAGCAACACTATTCATTACTCATTTTTGCTTCCACGTCATCATTATAATTTGTTGTATGCTTTCTATGCAGTTCTTCCTCTGCTATTCCAAAGCCTGTCTTTTTCAAATCATCATTATTTCATATGTAGGTTACAAATAAGATCTCCTACTTAATCTGCCAGTCTTCCTTCTCTCCTGACTTGATTCCATATCACATCCTCCTACCAGTAGAATCTCTTAAGCAATTAATAGAAATCAATCACAATACATTTCTAGCCTAGAATCCCAATGACCCCTTTCTAGCTCTCTAATTCATTTCAAACTCTGCAGCATGGAGTTAATTCAAAGCTCTTCTCTAAATGACTCAAATATTTCATCTCTCACTGCTCCATTACTTAGTCCTATACATGGTAGTTGTTTCTTTGTTTTCACTTACCGGAAATTAGATTATTCTCTCCCTACATCTTAATTCTCCCTGCCCTCTCTTTCCATTATTGCCATCTAATATAAAATATCCTCTGCCATCTTTTTAGCTAAAATTACTAAATCACTCTGTGGTACTTGAAAGTATTATTTGATACTTTGATGTGATTGCTAATATGTTGCCAAAAATTCTCCTACAGTTATTTTATGCATTTCTGTCATTTATGTCCAAGGGTTTAATGAATGATTTTTGAGATTATCAAATGATACAATAAATGGATTTCTTACTACTAAATGAAATGCCAAACAGATGGAGTTAGTTAGAATTATGTACATGTAAATTATGTAAGTGCTTTATTTTGTGATACACAAGGTAAGAAGTTATGAGCTGTTAATTGTGGACATATACCACTGCAATTCAGTTTATACTGATGATCTCATACTATCCCATGCATTAAGGGACTCGTTTAAAAGTTTGGCAAGAAAATCACAAACCACCATTCATCCTTTGCTGTTACTTACTGTGTGCCAGGCATTAAATAAGCTACTTAATTGTAATAAAACATCAATGCCATCTTCCCTGATTTTATTGTACTCACATACTAAACAGCCAAACTATGGACTATTAGTGAGAATTATAAAAAATGACCCCATGATGGAAAACAGCTTTTCTCATTAGTGATGATACAGATAATTTTCTATGCATCACATAAGCCACATGTATGTGTGTGTGTGTGTGTGTGTGTGTGTGTGTGTGTACATACACAGGCACAGAATGAGAAAAAATGAATATGTTTTTTCAGAATAGATAGTAGCAATAGACATTTTCCCATTATTCTATCAAATTATGTATTTAATCTAAATAAGTTTATTTATTAATGGAGACCTAAATTGCTGAGACTGCACCTCTGTATTCTGGATAAATTTTTAACATTGTCAGCAATAGATAGTGAAAATGTGTAGTAGGAATGTTGAACTTTATAAAACAAAACAATCCTCAAATGTAGGTATGGGAAATAACTTAATAATATTGGTAATTTCATATTGCATTCCATGCCATTTTATTAGTAAAAGTAATATTTTTCTCAAAATTTTGGAAAATTTGTTTATAAGGAACTTTTTTCTCTTTTAACTTTTGATTTTTAAACTTACATAAACTTGCTCAGAGGACAAATATAAATTCCCTAGTTTCTATAGGAGTCATTAGCAATTTTTGCGGAGCACTGTTGATAGGCAATGAGCTTGGCAAGATCAGACAAAGTAAGTATATGATAGATTTTTTTCTCGCAAAGAAATTTAGCTGAGAAGATAAGAGAAATATAAAAATATGCAATTTAAAGAAAATCCTAAGAGTGTAGTTGAAGGTGTTTTGGAGTTCAGGCACTCAGAAACTTTGTTCAGCCTCTATCGCATGCTAGACACTGTGATTAGTATTGGCAATATGGTGCTGAACAAGTGAGATAGGAGCAGAAGACACCATACAGATATGTCAGCAAATAAACTCTTTACAAGTGAAAATGTTTATATCAATTCTAAGGAAATATATTCAAGGAAGAGGTAAAAGTTGAGCTGAATTTTCAAGGATGGATAGCATTAAAATCTGTAGAAAGGGAAGAGGAAGTAGAATTCTCCAAACCTGTAGAATGCAGTGAACAAAAATATTCCTTGGAAGGAACTCTGATGCAGGAAAGTCAAAGCGTTTTTTGGATAAGGTGGAGTTTGGGTACAGTGGAGGCTTTGTGGAGGGATACTGAAAAAGAGAAAGTTAGAAAGGTAGAAAAGGAGGCCGGAAACTGATGGTGTGGGTCTTGAATGCTAGGGTGAAGGAAGTGGATTTTAGAAGATGGAGAGCCACTGAAGGATTTTTGTGTCTCCTGCTCTTAAGCCATATGCAGAAATCAATGTCTATTACATTTCTTGCACTTAATGTTTCTTCCATTAACTTCTCAGTAGCACAAAACAGGCTGGAAGGTCACTGAACGACTTTGTGAGTGGCAGAGATGCAAAAGGGGTGGGATAATTGATTGATACATATTTTTTATACTGATATACTATGGTGAATAAAAGAAAAATCTGATGAACCTGGAAGGTTTTATAGAAAAATTTGATTAGAAAAGTGAACATAGAAAATATTTATGAGATAGATATTAGATTTTTAGCATGTATAATTCATAGTAGATGCATGGGTGTTTCAAACTGATAATGTGGAATAGTTTTCTGTCTTTCAGAGAAAGTAAGTCACAGAATTCTTTTATGGCCAGCTATCTCATAGAAGGGTGAGAAAATGTCAGAGAATGAGCATCCTGCTTTTGCTGTTTTCTCAATTTTCAAGATGCCACATTTTGGGGTAGCATTTCTTGGTCAATGGGTTTAATGCCTCTATCTGCATGCACACACCAAAGACAGGCCAGGTGAGGACATAAACAGAAAGAGGGACCTCACCAAGAACCTCATTGTGCTGGCACCCTGATCTTGGACTTCCTGCCTCCATGAGAAATAAATGTTTGTTGTTTAAGCCACCCAGTCTATTATATTTCATTATAATATCCTAAACTGATTAAGGTATCATTCAATATTGAATTTTGTATTTTTCAATTCTTTGAATTAAAAAAATAGTTTTAAAATATATATGCATACAAAAATGGTATATTTTTCAGAATATACTGTTTGATTTTAGTTTGTTGTTGTTGTTAATTATGTAACGGTTAATAAGATGTACCTTTATCTTGTGGGATTTTTTCCTGTCCCTTATTTTGTTGTCACATTCATCCATGTCATTGCATGCTGCTGTAGTTCACTCATTCTCAATTCAGTATAATATTCCATAGCGTGCATATACTCTTTCTAGTTTTTTGTTATTAAAAATCATACTACTGTTAACATTCTTCATACGTGTAACTTTGCAAGAGTTTCTCTTGGATATTTACCTATAAGTGGAACTCACAAGTTTTAGGATAAGTAAAACACCTGGATTAAACAATCAGCTGTCGCTTTTGAAATTAGAGCCTCATGTGGTGTAAGCACAGTCCTGGTAAGTTTTGAGAGACTGGGTTGAGTATAAGATAAGGAAAAAGTAGGCTATACTGGGCCATTTGAGTACAGAGTCCTGATCTGAATGCTTCAAGGAGTACATGGTGTGTGTGTGTGTGTGTGTGTGTGTGTGTGTGTGTGTGTGTGTGTGTTACAGTGCTTATATTCTGCTAGGAGTTAGAGAAACATAAAAGACTGCATATTAAGTAGTCTGTCAGTAATAAGTCGAAAGACAGGCCATCTAAAGCTGATGTGACACTTCTCTAATGTCATCAGCTCTTAGACTCAATCTGCCATAGGATGTGACTGCCACTGTCATTTTTAGGAAAACCTTCCCACCAGCCATCACATTCACACTTTAGGAAAGAAGAGGAAGGGCAAACGGTAGGAAAAGGAACACTCCGCTTAGGTGGCCTCTTGGTTTTCCAGAAGCCCTGCCCAGTAACTTTGACTTTCTCATTGGCCAGTAGTAATTACTTGGTTGCCCCATTCTTCCATAAAGTATAAATGATGTGTTTTATTAAGCTGGACATATTGTCACCCAAATCTTTAGGGATTCTGTGGGAGAAAGGGAATGTATATTGATAAAGCAATCAGCAGTGTACCACAGGATGTAAGAAGGATGTAATAAAAACCGACACCACTTCTCTTATAATCAAATTGTTTCTATATTTAGAATAATAGAAATACCCCTTTTTTGAGACAGAACTAACCTTTAGATTTCAGTCATCTAAATTTGCTTTTTAAAAATGAAAAGGTGCCTAGAGAATATCAACAACTTTCTTAAGTTCACAGATTTATTAGTGACTGATCTCTTGAGCTAACACTTCTTGACTCCTAGGTGAATTTTATTTGTTTCCCCATATGGATTCTCCCCTCTCCAACTAAGGACTATGCAGGCAGAAGACCAACAGAGAACAGATGGCACCCTCAAGTTACGAAGGTGAGGGAAGGTTTAAAAAGCGGACTATTAACCAAGTTGTGAGTAGGATGTTGGGGTGCAGCAGGGTCCCCAGGGATAACAACAACAGAACTGTTACCAACATCAAAACATGCTGGTTATTTTTATCCCTGGGGACCCTGCTACACCCTAACATCCTACTCTCAACTTGGTTAATAGTGGATCTTCCATACGATCCAGCAATCCCACTTCTGGGTATATACCCGGAGGAATGGAAATCATCATGTCCAAGGGATGCCTGCACTCCCGTATTCATTGCAGATCTGTTTACAATAGTCAAGACATGGAATCAACCTAAATGTCTATCGATGGATGATTGGATAAGGAAAGTGTTGTATATATACACCGTAGAATACTACCCTGCCATAAAAAAGAATGAAATTCTCCCATTTGCAACAACATGGATGAACCTGGAGAAACTTATGTTGAGTGAAATAAGCAAAGCACAGAGGGATAAATACCACATGTGCTCACTCATAAGTGGGTGCTAAATGAGAAAGAAGAAAGGGGGGGGGGGGGGGGGGGGGGGGGGGCGTGGAGGGAGGGGGAGTGTCTATCGATGGATGATTGGATAAGGAAAGTGTTGTATATATACACCGTAGAATACTCCCCTGCCATAAAAAAGAATGAAATTCTCCCATTTGCAACAACATGGATGAACCTGGAGAAACTTATGTTGAGTGAAATAAGCAAAGCACAGAGGGATAAATACCACATGTGCTCACTCATAAGTGGGTGCTAAATGAGAAAGAAGAAAGGAAAGTAAGACCTCCGTGGTGAGTTGAACTTGCACAGCAAGAGAACATACCTTGGGATACAAATGGAGTGGGGCAGAAAGGGGGATGGGGAGAGAGGTTGGGGGTAATTGGGTGGGGGACACGGGGTACAAATTCAATTTGTGGTAATGGGTATGCTGCCAGTAGAGATCTGGCCCTCACATCATGGGCACAAGGGGTGACAATCAGCTTTGTATCACATCAATATCCAAAACCAATAAAAAAATAAAAATAAAACCCAGCATGTAGATAGGGTTGCTCCACAGTAGGGACCGTTGACATCAAACACAACCAGCTCACTTTCCTCAAAGTAAGAGTCCAAAATACTGACCACATTCTCCTTCTTCCCTCTGATCTTCTATCAGGCTTCTCCATTGACAGCTTCCAACTGAAAGTCAGAGGGCATGGGAACATTTTGCTGCAATTCAGACAGATCAATTTCCTAGACAAAGAGCAGGTGAAGGATAGATATGGATGGGCATGATGTCTCCTAATTCACTCACTTACTAGACTATCTTAGGGGGCTTCTGACTCTGGACAGCTCCTACATCCTGGTTATCAGTATTCCTTGGGGTTTCTGATTAGCATGCTGTTGTTTGCTTCTTCCTCTCACATTTCCCATGCTCTGCGGAGATCAGCCTTTCTCCTAGGGCACCAGTTTCTAGCATCTGAAGTACCTCCCATTAGCTACTTTGTAAACTGTTCCAGTGTTTCTACAGACTCTGCATCCTAGTAGCTGTGCCATAGTTCTTTCACTACATGAATTAGTAGCTCATAGTCTTTTGGGTGTGTTAACAATGGAAGCTTATATAGTGTCATAATGTACCACACTCTGAACTTCTCCACATTTCATCCCAAGTTCCTGAAACTGTCCAGCAAGATACCTGGCAAAAGGCACTAAGTTCTTCATCACTGGTGCTTCCTAACACAAAAGGACACATATGCAGAAGCAGTCCAAGGACGCCTCTGAAAATTTCATAGTATTTATGATGAAGATAAGTCACTCTAACGTAATTGTGAATTACATTAAATGTAATATACTCTGGTAATACTTTTGGATTGGATTATGCCAGTGGCACATAGAATTACAGTTGGCCCTCCATACTTACCGGTTCTGCATCCACGGATTCAACCAAATTCAGATAAAAAATATTCAGAAGAAAAAAGCAATGAAAAATACAACAATAACTAATAATGCAAATAGAAATAATACAGTATAGCAATTATTTACATAGTATTTACATTGCATTGTGTATGATAAGTAATCTAGAGATGATTTAAAGTATAGGAGGATGTGCACAGGTACAACTAGTACACCATTTTACATAAGGTATTTGAGCTTCTGAGAATTTTGGTATTCACTGGGGTCCTGGAACTAATCCTCCTCAGATACAAAGGGATAACTTTATATATAAATCTCCAAATAAAGTATTTTTACAGAGAAGCATTAGAACTTTCTACAGGCAAACTGGGTTTCAGATTTACATCTTATACTCAGAGAAGCAATTCCCAGATGGCTGATATACTTAAGCATAAGGTTTGCTTCCATTTCCACAATGGTTTGCTTTCCTTTCCCACATCTGTGTTAATCTTAGGACCGAGCTATTGACAGTTATATTGATTTATCAGTATTAGATGCTAATGGGAAATGTACTATTATTTTCCTCATGGGTTTTCCAACCTAAACACATGGCCTTTTTCCTACCATAGTGTCATTTAGAAAAGATCAAAATGTTTGGTCTTAAAAGCTGCATGTAAAACAATATTAACTAGACTAGAAGTTCATTAATGCTATCAGCATTATTTTTTAGGCTCAGATGAGTTCTGTAATAGGTGATTATTTGCTCTAATGTTATATATCTATATCTGTTTCTATAAACATGCATATATACATATAGAGACAGGTTGAAAGGGAGGGGGAGAGAATAGCATGTATAATGGGGGACAAACATGTTCAATCCTTATGTTTGCATATATTTTTAAATAAATATAGTTTAATGAATACATTTTCTCATCTTTTTTGCTTGCATTTCAACAGAGTAAATTATGGTCACTTTTTCTCTTATTCTAAATATGGCAAGACAATATTAAACGATAAATAGAAAAAATGCATTTGTATCTATTCATAAAATTAATTTACAAAGAGGCGTTGACTTTTTTTCTAAGATGTAATTCACACAAAACTGCCACTTCAGGATTTTGAGGTATCCACTTTTCCAGATACAAACTTGTACACTGATAATTCTGTGTATCATTCTAATAAGAGACATTCCATGCCTACCTCCAACCTTGTCAACTTTACTATGTAAAAACATATACTGCAGTATATTTAGAATTTCTGTTTTTTTCTATCTTATTATTTGTCCAATGGCCTAAATGAGATTTTAAAATATGCCTGACAGTTTTTTCCTCTATCTTTGGTTTCTTTCCTGGGAGGTGTTTGGAGGATTGGAATTTTCCACCATGAAGTCATATACCTTGAGCATGACCTTGATTTTTTTTTTTTTTTCCTGTCTACACTAATGAGACCCTGGGTAGCTCTTATTTAGGGAAGCTGCTTTTGTCTGCTTGGCCAAATTAAATTGATCATAGCTGACTATGGATAACCTTCATTTATATTTTTGAGTACATTCTAAAGGCCTGAAAAAATTCTTAGCTTTGTGTTGGGTGTCACAATTAAAAATATTACAATGTATTCCTTTCAGTCATCTGCTGCAGGCAATGACCTTGTATTTATTTTCTAAATGAAACTGGATATTACGCGATCACTTTCTCTACAATAGCTATGGCATGACAAAACATCAGTTTAAAGGTCACATACTACAAGACCTAGCAAACATAAACTATAAATTCCACTCCTAACTCTGACCTTGATCTAACTTAGAACCAAATACTAATTAGAAAAATGACTTCTCTGATAAAAGCTGTTATTTTTTTCTCAGATACTAAAATATTACAGAAACATTGCACTAACACAGTAGGATTAAAAGTAAATTATTAGTTTCCATTTGTTTAATTAGTTGTACACATGGAGACAGGTGTCCTAGAGATAAGAATGCAACTATTTAATATAGGTTGAGTATCTTTTATCCAAAATGCTTGGAACCAGAAGTGTTTTGGATCTTGAAATTTTTTTTGATTTTGAAATATTTGCAGAATACGTACTGGTTGAGCATTTCTAACCTGAAAATCTGAGATCTGAAATGCTCCAATGAACATTTGCTTTGAGCGCCCAAAAAGATTCATATTTTGGAGCTCAGATAAGCAATGCTCAACCTATAGCTTGGTCTATTTATCAAAAATAGTCGATCCACTAGTATTTAATGGTTACACATTATGTGTCTGACACTGCACTGAGAGAAAACCACATCTGAATGTTCTTGTTTCTACTGAACTTGAACCCTAAACAATGCTAACTTAGTTCAAGTTTGTTGGCAAAGCACATTTAAACTTTAGTGTATTTAAATGTGTTCTCTGTTATTTTGTTCATATGGGGGGAGTGATTCTGGGAAGCCTAGGAAATTCTAAGATTAGGCAACAAGATTTTCTAAGATTTGAAGACAGAAAAATTTGCATTGCCTTTGTCCTTTTTTAATTTGTTGGGGATAGAGGGAAATAGGAAAATGGTAAGATTCAGTGTTTCTTATTCACCAAAGATTTGCAGCTTATTCTTATATTGGGAAACCTCTGCCACTTTTATTCTCTACTCTAAAAAGAAAATTTGAGCATATTGAGAGTAATCTTAACTGATTTATGTTTTGGAAAGCAATAAATAGTTTTGTTTTGTTTTTGTTTCTAATATGCTCAGGTTTCATCTGAGCCAAAATAACACCACCGTATAAATAATACTGCATATTGATATATGTGCTGTCTTTCCTTTTCTGAACAGATATGTAAGATTTATTCTGAAAAGGCTAGTCACATTTCTAAATTTGAGTAATGGACTACGCTTTATACCTCCAATGTAAATGCTAGATTTGTTATCCTCATCTAAAGGAACCCAACACAACTTCTGATAGGTAGTTTGCTAGTTTATGTATACTGGTTGCATTACATTTTTGTTTTCTGAAGAAAATATGTAAAAGACAATATCTGCCTTATTACAGTGATGCTTCCAAATTTAACTCTCAGTACTTTGAGTCCAGAAAAACATAAATATGTCATTGTGAAAAGACATTTGCTTTCTTCCTGGGAGCAAATCAAATGATGAGAGAAATATTTGAAAGGATGTATGAAAATTAGTCAGTGATGCTTCTCCCCTGATAAAGCATTGCCTTGGATTGAATGTTCCTCCAACACTTAATCCCCACAGTAACTGTTGAGGTTGAGAAATTCTATTATGGTACTTGAAAGATGGAGCCACAGTGAATGAATTAATACATTTGATGGTGTCATGGCAGTTGTGGGCATGGTTTCGAGGGCTTTAAAAGGAGAGTGCAAGAGGAGCTCTCTCTGCTCCTCTGTTCTGCCATGTGATACCCGTGTACCACTGTCACCACCAACAAGGCCTTCACTGTATGTGTTCTGTGGACGTTGGACTTCCCAGCTTCTGAAACTGTAAGCAGTACATGTTGTTTCCTTATAAATTACCCACTTTCAGGTTTTCATTTATAAGCAAAAGAAAAGAACTAATACAAGCACTTATGAGGAAAAGAGTACCTAAAAAATTGGAAACATTTAACATTATTTCAATTTATATATAAGTACTTAAATATACACTGAGTTGTTTATGACATCTGCTGTACAGATATCAATTGGGAGAATGGTTGTTCAGATTGCTAAGGGCATCTGTTTAATTTCATTAAATTTAAAGTTCACATTTCAATCACAGAAGAAATACCCTGAATCTTAAAAAGAGATCCTGGTTTTCTTTGTGGTTCAGGTGAAGGCATCTGACTTTTTAATTTCCCATAACTCAAGGTAGCCATGTGTATTAGTCCATTTCTGTTGCTTATAACAAAATAGTTGGAACAGGGTATTTTATAAAGAGAATGAAATTGATCGCTTATAATTTCTGAGGCTGGGAAGTCCAAAGTCCAGAAAACATGTCTGGTGAGAGCCTTGGTGGTGACAACAATTATGGCAGAGTATCACATTGCAAAAATGGTAGAGCGGAGAGAGGCTAACCTCCTCATTCACTCTCTTTTCAAAGCCCTGAGAACCACGCCCATGACCACCATTATTAATCCATTCATTACGGCATGGTTCTACAATCTAATCACCTCTTCAAGGCCCCACCTTTCCGTTAACAAAAGAGGATTTTCCACCCTCAACAGTTACAGCAGGGATTTAAATTTCAGTGAAGTTGGGGGGGGGCATCCAATTTGCAGCATTATGGTGACATTACAGAAAGATAGCATATGGTCCTTTCTCTTTGGGAGCTTTGATTATACTAGTGAAGATGGCACAGGACAATCAAAAGGTAGACGGAGACACAAGTGCTAGGGCCATACAAATGAAATGGTAGACCAAGGTGAGAGGGCTGGATTTGAGTGATGAAAGTAGATCTCTGAGAAATGTATAAAATGATTTATATCTTGACAGAGTAGTAGAAGTGGTCAGGCAAAGAGGAAGGAGACCAGAAAGCATGTTGAGTCAGGAAAAACTACCAATGTGGAAGCATGGAACAGAATGAATTGTTTGGGGGAACTGCAGGTATTTCAGTGTGGCAAGAGTACAGTCTTGAGTTTTGGCATAGTGGTTAGGAAAGTTAAGAGATATTGCTGAAGAGAGAGGCAGGGGCTGCTTCAGCACTAGCTTCTTAAGATTCCCATGGTAGGTTTTGTTACCAAACCAGGTCCTCCGGCTCTCTGTGCAATAGAAATTGACAAGAAACCTAACAGAAGTCACAGGCAAGGGTTTATTGGGGCTTATGCTCAAGCACAAGGGAGTCAGCACAAAGGACAGTTTCCTCAGGTTCGTTTGTTGAGAGGTAGGTCAAGGAGACTATTAAAGGGAGATAGGCAGAAAGGGGCGACATCTAAACATGTAGAGGTGGGGATTCTTGGCACTTGCCCATTTGAAGGTCATGCTTCTTCATGCATCACATGTCTCATTAGCATGTTAAATATCCACCCTTAGGCATGATTTTTAGTAGTATAATGAGAGAAAAAGTCGGTGAAAAGTCCATCTTGGTGCAGGCCAGTTTGGTCCAGTTTTCACAACTGGGTCCTCTCCTTTGGGTGAATATCCTGCTTCCACATTCCTGCAAGATACCGCCTAAGAGATACTTGGCTTAGCCTTTCTCTTATGTGGGTGCGAGTTGGTACTAGAGGTTGGGAAGCTATTTGTGTCAGCCATTTCTAGTCAGGGGTTGGGGCTCCAGGTCCAGACCCTACTCTGTCTCAGTTTGACTTACTCTTGAGGCTATGAGAAAACTTTAAACATGGGGGTGATGTGATTTGACTTGTTGCTGGATGCTGTGAAGAACAGACAAGAAGGTAGTTAAATTGAAGGTAATAAATTATTGTAATTTGTGTTAGAATTTGTAGTATTTAGACAAGAAAAAATTAAGAAAAATGAAACATTTATTTTTTCATTGGGATGAAGAAAAGGAGCTATAATTTTTTCTATTCAAGAGGAAAAAATAATAATAAAAAGGGACTTTATATAGCTCTAGAAATGAAAGAATCAAAGTCCAAGAATGGTGAAAGAATAGGTGAGTTTATATGAGTTCTAGCTTACAAGGTGTGATGGGATGGTAATATCTAGATACGACATAGTGTTGATCACAGAAGTGTAATTTGGTTTTAACAAAGCCATGGAACGTATTGATGTTCAGTGCTGTACCCCACAGATGGGTACAATCAACTATGTTTCAAAATAAACAAACAAACAAACAAATGAAAACAAAATGAAAAACAAAGCCACTGAAAGAAAACAACTGGCCTCAGAGTTGTTAAGGGTCACATCAAGGAAGAAGTACATTAAAGATAAGCATGGTTATTAAGGATGCCAAGTCATTTCCCATATTATAAATGCATAATAATAGAAGTAAACAAAAGCAGGACCAATATGGCCTCAAGTCAAATGATACTATAATATGATTACCTGGTGCTACCTACTGGAAAGGGAATGGAAACCAGGGTACGATAAAGAGAGGTGACCAAAGACAGATTCTTTTTAATTGTTGTTGTTTATGTGTGTTTGATTTGTTGTTTTGTGATAAATATGCCCTTTCAAGCCTGCTAGCCTGATAACTATTTGGTATTTGGGTGCTCTCCTGCCTAAAAGAGTTGTATCCACCCAGTGGAGAGATGGGAGTACAACGTGGAGTCAATCAAATGATGCTAACCTCAGGTGGGGATTTAGAGAAAACAGGTTTTATTGGTGGCAGTCAGGTTAAATGAGTTCCTTTTGGAGTCTGGGACTCTGTCTAAAGCTGAGTAGATGTAAATCTATCCAGAGAAATAGATAAGTCTGGAAGTCAGGAGAGTGGTCTGTCTTATTTTGATTAATCATATTCAACTCTGTTCATCTAAGTAATTGAAAACTAAACCAGATTTATATTTGGTTTGTTTCTTGTTTTATGGGAAGGGGAAGCATGGAGGGGGAGACAAGATAAATAACAAGTTCTTGAGTGTAATAAGACCTGTGATAGTTTACTCAATAGTGAGTAAGAATACATGAAAACATCTCATGCTTGGTCTAGTGAATGGTAGTTCAGAGCCCCTGTGATGCCTTCAGATTTATATTGTGATAGAACAATAAGGTGAATTGGCTATGGAGGTTCATTTTCTAGAACTTCTTTCCTTTCTAATGGTCCAGTTTATTATCTAGAGTATATGACAAGGCTCAGATATTTAGTTGTTTTTCTTAAACTTTAGGGACAACTTGTTGGGCTTTGAGGTACGTGAATCCCACTTTCAGATTAGTTTTAATCCCTTGTATGTTCATAGAGATATTGGTGATCACTTAGTTACCTGAAAGAGATACTTTACTCTTAATATATTTTCTGAAGATTTAATCCAAGTAATAGATTACTGTCTTTGAAAGTGCCTTAGGTCATTATCAAATTTGTCCTTAAAAATGTCTTAATGAATTCTAAAATAAAATTTTCCTAATGTTATCAAGATCACTAAGCAAATTTTCCTGCCCCTTCTTCTTCCTGTGAATATACAAATATACATATTACCAGTTTAAATGCTAAATATCCTTCTATTTTTTCTTACCTCTGAAAGTTCTGTACATAAACTTTGCTGACAACTTCCACGTCTCGCTTATGCAATTTGCTCCTGCATGGTGTAGCTAATCTACTATGGAGAAAATACATAACCAGGAACAAATCTGAATATCCTAAAATAAGCATGTACAGGGATCTCCAGGTAAATATGTCATTGTCAATGTGTGGTGCTGGCTAATAATAATAATAACTGTAACATTATCATTTTTACTTTTATGGAGCCAACTGGTTTACAAAGAGTGTCACTACATTTACCTCTTCTGGTAAAACTGTCTTGTATCTGAACAAGATAGTCAGATAAATTTATAGAAATAACTAAAATTAAAACATTTTAGTTTTTTATTCCTGACTTCTTCTGATACTAACGCTACCCCTTGCTTGGATTCTACCTTCATTACAAATAAACAATGCTCTGGTATTTACTCTCTTGTGAACTAAACATTTTCTACTCTAAGTTTCTGTATAACCTTTTATTTCTCAGATGGAACCATATCTATCTGATTTTTCATCCTCTGGAAATATTCTAGGGTGACTCCTCAGCAATCTAGCATGTCACTTCACCATAATAAAATAGAGGGAAAAAAAGACCCTTTGAATCATTCTTCATTTTAACCATGCACTGTATTTCCAGTGGTAGATAAAGGCAAGCCAAGGACATCCAAAAACAACAGCAATCTGCCTCTTTGCCATCTTATGTACTTGATACACATTGACTTCAACTCTATTTCCTTTCATTTGGAAGGTCCTATCTCTGTCTTTCCTTCCAATTTTATGGCGCTCGATCCTTGTCTTTCCCTAAAGAATTTGTCTTGGGTTGCTTCTCATGCTCTCCTCATCCTGTGTTAACCTGTGCTCACCCACTTGCAGCCTCTTGTGAGTCAACTTTGAACCCTGTTGGGGCCTGCCATGGATACCCAGGCCATGGCATGAGGATATTCGGATACTGACTGAAAGGCAATGCAAAGGCATTTAAATAGTGGTCTTTCAGAGATATTTTCATTGACTTTACTCTCTAATCTAAAAGAGAGAGACTCAGAGCTAATTTCAAATCTCTTAGAAGAAGATATGGGAGAGATTTTTGAGTAGGCTATTCTTTGTCTTGATGGCCTGGTTGGGGAATTGGGTATTTGCCTACCAGACCTCATCTGCAGTGTGATTGCATTTGTATCCCTGAGACTTACTGCTGCTTCAGGCTGCACTGCCCACAGAACCTGAGCACAAAGTGGTACCAGAATAGCACATTGGTTGTACATTAGAGATACCACTATGCTGCAGCCTGTGGTGAACATACACATATACCCACACCAGAATATATACAGATGTTTTTGTTAACCTGCGACACTAGTGCCTAAAGAAATGTGAAGATGAAAAACTAATGACTCATTGGAGCTGATAAATCATTTTAGAACTAGCTTGGAAAAAACTGGCATGAGTCATAGAAGTTGAAGCACAAGAGAAATCATTAAGCTTTGAATGTTTACTTCTTTTCCTGAGCAGTCCCTGTAGACTGAGAAATGCATGCTGTTAATTATTAAGGAATTTTCTAGCTTTGCCAGTAAGCCATAGTGTTGTTTCCTTCCACGTGGGAGGAAAGTAAGGCAAGACACATTTATGACACATTTATCTGGGTATGTTTCTTAAGATTAGTCTGCCAATTTGTGGCAAAGTTGGCATTCTGCCTGATTGAGATTTTATAATTCAGTCTTCTACAAGAATTGCACAAAGTGGTGCTCCCCCTTTAAAAAAATGCCAATTATTATGCCTCACACCCAAGGTGGTCAAAATTATGAGAGGTGTTGGCAGTAGGTAATATCAGAATTGAAAGCAAATAAGAATTCTACTGAAGGATTTAGGGATGCTCCATTTCTGGGTCCATTGTTTATCTTTTCCATTTCTTCTCCATTTCTGAAAACTGATACCTCATAATTAAGTTATAGTACTAGATGGGTTGCATTTGTCTATTTTTTTTTTTATTATGCAGAAATGCAGTAAAAACTGCTCCTTCTTTAAAGTAAAGTAGCTTTAGTTTTTTTCTCCAGGGCCATAAAAAAAAAAATCGTTAGAATATCCTCATTAACATGATTTCAAATGGAATCTACTGAAGTTCAATGGAAAGCTGCTTCACATTACTTTCTTCATTAATGCCATGTTGAATATGAAATATTTGGTCATGTATTTTTGTTCTGATTTTAGAGAATTTAAAGAAGTTCATCAGAAATAGGAATAATGCTTGAATCACCATTTTCCTAATCTTGTAAGGTGATAGAATCAAAAGCCAGCAGTTAAAAAACAAAAACCCAAACAAACAAAACAAGAGAAAATAAAAGATTGTTTCAAATACTCTTCTTTCTGTGCTTGTTTGCCACAGATTTCCAAATCAGTATATACCTGAATTCAGGGATATGGCTGAGAGAACATAATCTAGGCCTTGAAAAAACATCTCTCTTTCTCTCTCACACAGACTCACATACACACAGAGACTCAAATGTAATGTGAGTGGCACATTCATTTATCAAAGATAACTGAGACTCTAGGAATTTAACCTTTCTAAATACAAGTAAAAGAGTATTTGGCTTGATTCTACTGATCTAAGAGATTGTGTTTTGCCTCTCTTAAGTACTATTTGTCGTTTGAATTTCTTGTGAAGTTTTATGTGACACCAGGGAGTCCACACATTATAAAACTTACATTTGTATGAGGCTTATGTGGATTTAGAAGTCAAAGCAGAATATTCTCTCAGAGAGGTGACTCTGACACAGAAGCCTTACATACTAAGAATACACTGAATACGCATCACAGGATAAGAGCTTTAAGTTGGGAGTTAGGCTTCTAAAAATAACTGTAAGTGCGCAATACTTTCTGCCTGTTTATACAGCCTTACACAGCAGAGGTTTTCCTGCGCTTATTTAATTAGATTGCCTAATCAATACACCAAGTTCTATCATTACTTGCAATTGAAGGCTTTATTTGTTTGCATGAAATTTATGTTCATGCCTTTAGAATTAAGTAACATGCGTTGCTGCTGATTTGTGTAATTATTACTTACCTGTAAATAAAAAGATGACTTTTAAAAGTATTTTTCTGAAGTAATGCAATAATTTTACCTGATGTCATTCATCTTTTAAACATGATTGAAATAACTTTAGCATAGAGGAATGATTTTCTATTTGTTTAGCTACTGACCTCGTAAGAGCATATTTGCCTGAATTAGATAACTCTATGGCAATGTCAGGCAATACAGAACCTAGTGGGTATCCTAATTATTATACCCAAGTATATTGTAATAATAATTTGAATTGCACTGTCATTTTTAGAATGGAGATGGTTTAACCAGACCGTGGTTGACTTTTCCTCTTAAGTATCCATATATTAGTAGAGTACAAGATAGCAATTATTAAGGCACAGCTTAAAGTGTACCATATTTGCAATCAGCAGGCCAGAGAGATCCAGAAGAGAGATGCTGCTACATACCATGAGGACATAGTAAGTTAATGAAACTCTGAACTTTATCCTCATCAGTAAAATTAAGATAATGAAGGCTGTTCTAGCTACCATAAGGTTGTTGTGATAATCACCAAGTCTAGTAAGATTATTATCAAAAGGGATCTCTCTATAAATTATATTCTGTGTTTATTGTTGGTGGCATTATGGTCATTATTATGATTATGCAAATATAATGAAAATAATATTGTAAGCATGTAGAGATATGAGTTTATATTTTTTGTTTGTTTTCAATTCTTAAATAAACCAGATGAGACCTAGGGTAAGTAACTTAATATTTTTCATTACTGTAAAATGTACTGTTCTTTGCATATTAGATTAAATTAAAATTGAGTAGTCTGAATATATTATTTATTGTTTATTTGCTCATTTATTTATGCATTTATTTATTTTCTTCTTATAACCATGCAGATTCTGAATTTCAGATTGCTCATAAAAAAGATAAATTTTTGCCAAGATACCTTATAAATTTAACTTTCTGTGAATCTATGAATAAAAGTCAGTCTACTATAAAAAATGTTTGGTGGATCAATATTTTATTTTATTTCACTGTCCCTCTTTACCTCTGGTAGTGGGTGGCTCAGTCTAGTAGAAAATCTAGGTAGAAAAAGTGGAGAAGTTTGCATCACACCACCAAATTTAGATGGATATGTTAAGTGTTAAGAGCAAATTTTATCATTACTATGGTCGAGTTTCAGAATCGGTAATAGTGAGAGCACAATTTTTGAGATATTAGAAAAGGTCTTCTTAACCTCAACATAAATAAGCAATTACTAAGTAAATTTCTTCTCAGTGTACACATTTCTTTTCTCTATGGTTAAATTTTTCTGTATTTTAGTTATGCTTATCTCTGAACATTAGGTATTAATAAATTCTTTATGATTTATATATTTCTAAAAAGATTAGAATTGTACCTGGTGCAATATACCAGAAAGTGCTATAAACATGCTTTTTTTAAATTAAAACACACACACATACCATTAATAAATTTATCCCTCATTTGCATACCTATTTTAGATAGAAAACAAAAAGTGTATCATTTATTAGCCTTTTTATATCCAACCTCTTTATGTGTCAGCTTTTTATATAAAGTCTTTCATATAATCCTCATACAAAGTTCACATATTTTCTACATTGCACCATCTATAATATAAATTGATATATATGGAAATTACCTAGAAAGAAAACCTACTGTCTTACTCCTTTATATGGTAACACAAACGTTGGTATAAAAAAAATGCATGTTTAATAAATTTTGTGATCTAATAATTGACAATAAACATCCAAGGACTACACATATGCTAAAAAGGCATTCTTAATGCTTCTACTTCTTTTGTGTATCAGGCGTTTATTCTCTCTATAAAGAGCAGAAATTTGAGCCTAGCAAAAAGGATTGTTATTCTTTGTTTTCACTTCAATTTCACTTTGGTTTTAGTAGTTTTTAACACGCCCAATGTGCTCAAAACTTGAATAGGCAGAGTTAAGCAATTAGAGAATGCCATCAAAAGAGATGATTTGAGAATCATCAGTATAAAGGTGCTTGGCAATTTAGAGGAAAATTTTCTAAGGTTTTCATCAGAAAAAAACCTCTGAAAGAAAATTCCCTGAATTTTAATTTCAATAAAATTAATTTAAACATACACATTAAATATTAGCCCTTAGGAAATATGACATCATTGCTTATTTTACTTTGTCCAGGTGATGAGCAAAAGCACACAGTGTCGATTAGTGTTTCCGATTGAACCTGTTTCTTGTGCCATCTGCACCTTCCAGATTCTGGAGGATTGAGCCTCAGGCAAGAATGTCCTTCCAGAAGACTTTTCCCGCTAGATAATAGGATAGGTTGCTTGAGTCCGGGATTGGGATAGGTGGAAAAGAGAGTTCTTGACCAGTAGGAAAGTATGAAAGTGAGATAAGATTGTATGGCCAGACTATGTTGAGTGACCTCAAAATATCCAGGGAATCTTCTCTCAGAGGTTTTTTCTGATGAAAACCTTAGAAAATTTCCCTCTAAATTCCCATAAGGTATATTAGAGTTTCCTTTATGCTGGTTGAGATGAAATATATATTTAAAAAAAAATTCTGTGCTGTGTTCATGTTCTTAAAATGCTTGAAAATCCTACATAATAATTATTATGACGTTTACTCATATAAATGATCATAAAATAAATGGCTATGGTATTAGAATGGATGGAGATTATACTGTGGTTCAGACATATCTGGATTGAATTCCAGCTTTGTGAGCTACAGTAGAAAGGTCAAATGTGTGACCTTGAGAAAGTTTCTTAATTTTTCTAAGCTTTGCATTTCCTACTTATCATAACAATATCAGGTTAGATTTCAAGACTGTTAAAAAGAGCAATGAAATAATGTAATAGTACTTGCTAGGAGTAAGTGCTCAGTGTTTGCTAATTTATTCCATGGCACCTTTATATTTATGCATACATGTAGGCATATGTATAAAATATATTTACTAATATTTATTTTTAAACATATATAAAATATATTTGCTAGCCTAGCTGTGCTGAATTCTGCCTCTACCTGGCTTTCTAGTTCGACTATTTTGTTACCCCCTAATTTTTCAATATTTTAGCAGTTGATGTGTATACTTCTGAGTCTCTGAGTCCTATATTTCAAATTCAGCAACCGTCTTACCTGCTTAACATATTCATACTCATATTTGCTTGCACATGATAAAGAAGAATTAATTCAACTATTCAACAATCAAATATTTTGGCCCTCTAAATTAACCAAATTTCAGTTCAGGTGAAAGATGATAGATTAGAGAACTTTTGTTCCTATGGTAGTTTACTAAGTGGCTTAACATGAATTTGAATGTCATGTATTAGGAGGTTTAGGACATTCTAGAATAAATGCTCCTTTTTTTTTTTTCAAATAGTATTCAACTTGACACTCCCCATATTAATTAACAATATACCAATATACATAGGGTGTCAAAACAAATGCCTAGGAGTATTTTCCGTTAAACCTAGAGAAAGCTCAAAATGTATTATTTCTATATAAAAGTTCTCAGATGGAATAAACAAGTTTAATTATACATGTTCCTGTCAATTTTCCTCAATATCTTTTCCCAGAAAAAGAATTATTTTCAATGATGCTTCAGTGAAGTCGTTAATTAAATGAATGAACACTTTGAATAACATAAGGAGCAATTTGTTGGTAAATCATTACCTAAAACAAGATAAACCCCAATTAAAACAGAGTTCACAAGTAACTGATTTGTTTATTGTCAATAGGATTTAGATTAGAAGTAAATTGGGAATATTTGGAACATATGGTAAAGCACTTTCAGTATATAGTCTTCCATTTATATTATAATTACTGATGTAGACTAAAATGTAATGGAGTAATTTTTAATAGATGATCATGTAACACAAGAAATAAGCCATATTGTGATTACAGATAATCCCGGATTTTTGGGAAGCCCCAGGTCATACATAGCTTTTCTTTCTTTGAGCCTCCTCTTTGGCTTATTTTAATGTACAACCATTGAATAAGGGCTTGAAACTGAGATTCAGGTGGATCAGTCTTTCACCCTTAATAGTTTGTCTGAAATTATATACATAGTGGGCTTATAAAAACTAAAGCCATATGCTGTAGCAGTTAATAGTGTGGCCTCCAGAGCCAGACTGCTTGAATTCAAAACAGTGAATCTTCCACTTACAAACTTTCAACCTTAAACAAGAAATTTATGTTCTGTGCTTCAATGTGATTATTTGTCAAGTGATGCTAAGAATGATAGTCATGACAAAACCAGTTTAATATAATAATTGGTGCTTTAAACAGCTGTCAAAGAAAACCTGAGAGCAGTTAAATTTAACAAAGTTTATTTGAGCAGGAAATAACGCAGCAGCATTCTGAAGATGGTTCAGAATGCTCCACCCCACCACATGTGCAGGTCATATTTATAGCCAGAGAAAAAGTGAAAATAAAACCACCTGATTGGTTATAGCTTGGAGGTGGCCTTATTTGGGCATGGTGTGATCAGCTGGCAGCTTGTGATTGGCTGAAGCTTGTCTGACATGATTGGCTAAGACTCAGGTATTTGTTACAAGAATATACTTTCATGCTAGGTTGCACGGTCTATTTACCCATCAAGTTGTGTTACATTTCACTATGTAGAGAAACCTTTATGTCAAGCTTAAGATAGGTATGGAGGCAACTTCAAGCCAAACTTATTTCAGTTTGATGCAGTTTAGAACCATGTGTGGTGTTTGTTATCATCACACTGTTTTCAGGATAACTCTATGTGTGTGTTTTATCACAGCCAATCTAATTTTCCTCCTTGAGCTATTTTTGCTGGTACTATACTGGTGGCTGGGGATGGTGCGGTAGGGGGTAAGATGGATAAAAGATAAAGGTAATGGTATAAAATTCCATTCCTCTACTTCTAATTCTTTCAGCACCAGTCTTAGAATCACATGCTGCTACCTAAATGCTCGCATTCCACTGGGATGGTTCACTGGGCCATTGTGCATACAAATAATGGAGGCAGACAAAATTCATTGTCTAAAGATAGCAATGCCAGTCTTACAGAATGAGAGAAGATCCTTATATCTCAACAAACTTCCCTGTAAGAAAAATCTATATTTCACGAATCTTTCTGAATTTTCTATAAACCCCTGAATTATTCTACTTACCTTTTTCTTTTACCACTTTATAAAAATCTAACATGCTAAATTCTATAGATATTATCTCCTCAAAACTATCTGATATTGTTGTTTTATACCTTATGGTTTATTACTATGTAAGTTCTCCTTTCATCACCTTTAAACTTGTAGTAGTGCTTAAACTGACTTCTGTATCTAGTTATTGTTACATCCATCTGTTACATCAGGATTTCTCAACCTCACCACTGCTGACATTTGAGGCCAGATAATTCTTTGTTGTGGTTGGGGGTGCGGGGGCTGTCCTGTGAATTGTAGGGCATGTAACAGCATCACTGGTCTCCTACTAGATGTTAATAGCAACTCCTCCAGTTAGGAAAATGGAAAAGGTCTCCAGATGTTGCCACGTGTCCCCTGGGTGGTAAAAATCATCCCTGATTAAAAACCAGCTCATTACAATTTTGCCTGATCAATCTTCCTAAAGCACAGTTCAGATCATATCATTATCTACTCAAAAACTTTCAGTGGCTTCCCCTTTATACTGAGAATGTTCTGACTCCTCAGACTCTGGCCATCACTATGTTTCCATTCTCTCATAGATCTTCTACATAATTTAGACTGGCCAATCTGTGAGAAACCCTTCAGAGTATATGGATATATTCTTATATGGTGAATTTTCTCAGCCACAGTTTTCTTCCAAATACACTATGTGCCCCACATCCAGCACTATATATCCAGATTTTTACCTGCTTAACCCGTGGTCCTGCTCAAATTCCTTCACACAGTGAACTCACTTTAAAACCCTGTTGGAATTCAAAAGGGTCCTTGTTTTATATACACATTAAAATAAGTTATGAAGTTACTGTAATTAAAACCATATGGTATCAGCATAGAAACAGTTAAATAGATCAGTGAAACATAACATTGAGCCTGGAACCAAAAACTAATGTATATACAGAAATATATAGTAAAGGAGGTATTTTTATGTCAGTGGTGACCAGGTGATTTATTAAAAGTTATATGCTGACATAAGAGACAATCCTTTTAGAATAAAGGAAATGTGTAAATTTAACCAAGAAAGTGAAAGATCTCTACAATGAAAAGTATAAAACACTGGTGAAAAAAGTTGAAGAGGGCATAAATAAATGGATAGATATACCATGCTCACTGGTTGGAAGAATTAACATCATCAAATTGTTCATATTACCTTGAGCAATCTACACATTCAATGCAATCCCTATCAAAATTCCAATGACATTTTTCACAGAAATAGAAAAAGACAATCTTGACATTTGTATGGAATCATAAGAAACCTCATATAGCTAAAGCAATCTTGAACAAAAAGAACAAAGTTGGAAGTATCACCCCTCCGGACTTCAAAATATACTACCAAGCTATAGTAACCAAAACCACATGGTACTGGCATAAAAACAGACAAATTCACCAATGGAATAGAAAAGACAGCCCATAAAAAAACACACATGTAAAGCCAACTGATTTTTGACAAAGATGCCAAATATATATATATATATATATTTGGAAATATATATATATATATATTTGGAAATATATATATATATATATTTGGAAATATATATATATATATATTTGGAAATATATATATATATATATTTGGAAATATATATATATATATATTTGGAAATATATATATATATATATTTGGAAATATATATATATATATATTTGGAAATATATATATATATATATTTGGAAATATATATATATATATATTTGGAAATATATATATATATATATTTGGAAATATATATATATATATATTTGGAAATATATATATATATATATTTGGAAATATATATATATATATATTTGGAAATATATATATATATATATATATATATTTGGAAAAAAATATATATATATATGGGGAAAGAACAGCCTCTTCAACAAATGGTGCTGTAAAAACGGAATATGCACATACAGAAGATAGACTAGACCCCTGTTGAAACTAGATTCCATACTCAAAAATCAACTCAAAATGGACCAAAGACTTAAATTTAAGAACTGAAACTATGAAACTACTACAAGAAAACATAGGGGGAATGCTACATGAAGTGGGAGTGGGCAGCACTTTTTGGAGTGATACTACAAAGGTACAGGCAACTAAAGCAAAAGTACATAAATGGGACTATATCAAATTTAAATGCTTCCGCACATCATGGTATACTATCAACAAAGTGAAAAGATAACCTATAGAATGAGAGGAAGCACTTGCCAACTACCCATCAGACAAGGAGCTAATATGTAGAATATACAAGGAACTTAAACAACTCAACAGTGAAAAAAAACCCCACAAATATCCCAATTAAAAAATGAGCAAAGGACCTGAACAGACATTTCTCAAAAGAAGACATACAAATGGCCAACAGGCAGGTGAAAAAAAATGTTCTACATCACTAATCATCAGGGAAATGCAAATTAAAACCACAATGAGATATCTCACTCTAATTAGAATGTCTATTATCAACAAGACAAAAAAAAAAAAACAAAAAACCCAAATGCTGGCAAGGATGCAGAGAAAAAGGAACTCTCCTACGTTGCTGGTGAGAGTGTGAATTGGTACAGCCAATGTGGAAAACAAACAGTATGGAGTCTCTTTAGAGAACTAAAAATAGATATACTTTATAACCCTGCTATCCCACTGCTGGGTATATACCCAAAGGAAATAAAATCAAAACATCAAAAGGACACCTGCACTCCATGTTCATTATGGCACTCATGACAATAGCCAAGAGATGGAATCAACCTAAATATCCATCATCGGGTGAATGAATAAAAACACTGTGGTATATATACACAATGGCTATGAAAAAAAAAAGTTATCCTATCATTTGAAACAACATGGAGGGACCTGGAAATCATTATTTTGAGTGAAGTAAGTCAAGCACAAAAAGACAAATACTGCATGTTTCATTCATATGTGGAATCTGAATAAAAGACGAAAAAGAAGTGGTTCTCATAGAAGTAGAGAGTAGAATAATGACTATCAGAGGTAGAGGTTTGAGGAGAGGAGGAAAAGTGGAGGATTAATGGGTACAAAACTATTCTATCTACCCTAAGTGAGTCATCATGCAGTATATGTGTGTATTGAAACAACATATTGTACCCTATAAATATGTACAAATAAATGTTAAAATATTTCGACTTAAAAAATGTTATGTGCTAGCATAAGAGACAATCTTTTTAAAATAAAGAAATTGTGAACTTTTCCATATACAAAAAAAAATTGTTTAGATAAAACATGTAAATATAGGCAAATATAAAAATAACATATCTCAAAAATCATATATGGCATGTGAATAATTTGGAAGGATCTTCTTAATCAATATAGGAAATCCAGCAGATCTGAAGGAAATTACAAATTTATTTTTCTACATAAAATAATCAAAATGCTTGCATGGCAAGATATATCATTAAAAGGTCAATAGTTAAATGATAAATTAGGAATAAATATTTACATAACTTAATTAGTCCATTTCTCTTGCTTGTAACAAAATACCTGGAACTGGATAATTCAGAAAGAAAACAAAATTCATTGCTTACAGTTTCTGAGACTGGAAAGTCCAAAGTCTAGGGAACATAGCTGGTGAAGGCCTTGGTGGTGGTGACAGTGATGGCAGGTTATAACATTGCAAAATGGTGGAGCAGAGAGAGAAACTAACCTGCTCATTCATTCTCTTTTTAAAGCCCTCCAAATCATACCCATGGCCACCATTTTTAATCCATTCACTACTGCACGGTCCTACAGTCTAATCACTTCTTCAAGGCCCCACCTTTCAATTACCATAATAAGATTTCCTACCCTCTTGACAGTCACAGTGGGTAAATAACAAACTGTAGTGAGTTTTGCAGAGATGTAATTCAATCCACTGCAATCACATATCTGTAAAAGGGTTGACATCCAGCCTTCAAATAGGCATTAAAATTAATAAGAAAAACATAAAATTTTCATCAGAGATGAGGAAGTCCACTTAGTCAATAAATATATGAACAACTTCACAAATTCCCTTATCAGGAAAATTCAAATAAAATAACAATGTGTTACTATTTATCAGTATGGTAAAGTGATACAGTGTATTTTCGCACATTGTTTTGGAAAAGTTACCGCCTTTTGAATCAGTCTGGCAGTATATTTTACAACGAAATTGAAAAAACTATTTTTTGAACCAACAAACACAATCCTGGGAATCTGTTTGATAGAAATAAAGGATATATGGATAACGTTTTTTATTACAGAATAGGTTGTAGCAGCAAAAACTAGAAAAACATTTGGCAAATGGATGAATTAAGTATGGCATGATCAACAATGGACTATTACATGGTTGCATGAACACTGGATTATTTGGAGGGATTTTTCTGTGGTAAAAGCGATCTGCAAAAAAGTATATATAATATGATATATTATTGTAGGAAAAAAAAAAAGCCAGTACCTGTGTATCTCTGTCTGTCTGTCTGTCTCTCTCTCGCTCTCCCTCTCTCCCCCCTCTTTCTGTGTGTCTGTGTGTAATGACATGAGAAAAGTGAAGAGAGATCCATACTGGTTTTCAGGAAGTGTTAGGTGAAGAGAAAGGGAGGGAGATATGGACAAAACAAAGAATAGAAAAATTGTCCATGATTTTTAAAAATAATAAAGCATGTGTGATATATATTTATTTCAACTCATTTAATAGTGTGTGTGTGTGTGTATGTGTGTTTTGAGTGCTTAAGGAAATAAATGAAAAAACATAAACAAATATCCTTATACAAAAGAGTTTGGCTACTGTTAGCTGCATTATTTGGGAAATTGATGTAAACTCTCTTTTCCAATTCCACATCCTGCCTCCCTTCAAAAGTGAAGAAATAAAAAATGCCAACAGGATTAAAGGGCAGAATGCACTGGACACACCACTGGAATTTTCAACTATTTCTATTATATCTAAGTACATCAAGATTCCCTAACAACATACCTTCTCTGTGCCCTTGTTTGAAGAAAGGAATTTTGAGTTAGATTTTACTTTGTAGTAAAAATTTATTTATTCATCCTTTCATTCAACAATAATAAAAACATAGAGTGTTGTCACTGAATCAAGCAATTTAGACTCTGGAACATGATCAATGAGACATGGTCCCTGCCCTGATCTACCAGCAGATTCAGGGACAAAGATCATTACTTTGAGGGTGGAATACATGACAGGTGAATACTTGAAGTTCTGTGCTAGTACAAAAGAGAAGTGAAGAATGAATCAAGCTTAATTTTTGTTTGAATGGATCAGAGAGATAGAGCCTATGATTATTTTATACTATGGTTTGTAATGAATCCATTTTGAGTATGTCAGTATGTTATTGAATTGAATTTCAGGAATTTAAATGTATCATTTTAAATATAATACGGTCAAGATTTTTGTAGGACACATTACTTTACTCATTGAATATTTCATTTCTTGTTGATAAAACATCTAGAATTTTGGGAACCTTAGATGTATTCCTGAGAGTAATTATAAATTTTTTTGTATGCAAAAAAGATGTAAAGAACGTTTATTCCCCCAAATAAAAACTTGTGCATAGGTTCATTATACTATCTGCTCAGTAAAATATAATATACAAATAAAATACATGAGTGTATATATGCATATATATTTTATATATATGGATAATTTAATATGACAGCATGACTTTATTTTACAAGCAAATAATGAATCTAATGTATTTTTTTAAATAACTTTAAAATTTACTTATAATTTAAGGGTTAATTTGACAAAGGCCAGGATGGCTTCACTGGTATGTGACCTTGAAGTTGCACAGGACCCCACTCTCAGGAGGACCCCATGCTTGGTTTAATGCTCTGCTGCCAACGTCTTGACATTCTTAATAATTTTGTCTTTGAACTTTGTAAGTGAAGTCTACTGGGACAATAGAGCATGAACATGAGCAGCAGAGCTGCAGGGTAGCAGCAGTACACACCCAGGTTCAGGCCTGCTGGCACAGAGGGAAGCACAGATGCCAAGCGATTGGCCTAGCAGTCATATGCATGACTCAGCAGTCTGATGCTATATGTCCCCAATGTGGCCACACCAGAACTGGGCCTGGATAAGCTGTGGCACCAGTAGCAGCTGAAGCAGCAGCAGTGACAGAGGTGATCACGGGAGATAGGAGTGGATCCCATGGTGAGAAGCCAGATTGCTGATCAGTCTGAAGAGCCCATCCCTGCAGTATGTACACAGATATTAAATCTCTTGCCTAAATTCCAAGATGGTACCTGTAGCACTCAAGTAGTAAGCTTTGTCAATAAACTATTACAAAATAAGTGTGTGTGCATGGGCATCACAATAAGCACTTCAGAGAGTTATTAGAATTCTTTGCAGCTTGACTGCTACAGTGCACAGCTTGGGAGCGTGGCGGCACTCCCGCCGAGGGTTTGGATCCCATATACAGACCGATTCCTGCTCACTGGCTGAGCGAGGTGTGGGCGTAACACCGAGGGTTGTGATCCCATTGCCGGTCCCGGTCCGGTACGGGCGTGACACTGAGGGTTGCGATCCATTGCTGGACACGAAAAAAGACAAAAAGGAAAGAAAAAAAAAAAGAATTCTTTGCAGCTTGTGATGTCCAGTTTTGAAAACTGCTGCAACGTTGCAAAGCAAATGTCCACAAGCTTAGGCATAGAAATTAAATTTAAGGTTGACATTTGATGGAAAATACCACAATTTTCATCTGAAGTTTTAAATGAACCAATTATTAACAAGGAAGTCAGTTTTTAAATTTCATTTTCCTTATAACTGAAAATACAACAATAGAATATTTAAACAGGCATTTTGAATGATATGCAAACTTTGAAACTACTTTTGGTTTCTTGCATGACCTTGACAAGTTACAGGAAATATCAGAGGAACATTAAAATACCAATGCATACGTTTACATTTAACATTAAACTCAATAAAAGGCTATGTAAGTGATTCTTGTGATGAAATCGTTCTGTATCTTGACTATGGAGATGAATAAACAAAAGTACATGTGATAAAATTGTGTAGAACTAAATACACATACACACAAACGTCAATTAGTATATTGAAATTAGTGAAATAGGAATGAGATCAGTAGATTGTATCAATGAAAATTTCCTGGTTGTGACATTGTATTACAGTCTACAAGATGTTACTTTTGGAGAAACTGAGTAAAGAGTGAATCTTCTCTATTATTTCTTACAGCTTACCTGTAAATCTACAATTATCACAAAATAAAAAATTTAATTAGAAAATAAAATTCAGATGTACATGAAACTGATTTGTATGAAGGTGAAGAGTTAAATCTTTATGGAAAAATTCTTCAAGGAGAATCATCAGCTCCAGATGTACTAAAATTTATATTTTAAAATAATCAGAAATTTATCCCAATGTTGTCACAGCCTATAAAATACACTTGGTAGCTCCAGTAATGGTTGAATCAACAGAAAAATCTCAAAACTAAAAAAAAACAAAAATTATTTGTGATCTTGCATTAGTCAAGAGCAACTGATATCGCTTTCAATTTTGTCATTGAAAATGAAGTTGCTAATTGTCTAAATATCGATGACCTAAGAAATATATTTGCTGAAAAGCCAGAAAAATTTTATTATCAATCAAGGCATCACATTAATACAGTATTATTTATGTATTACATATAATTATGACCCAAAATATTAATTATTATAATTTGTAAGTTTATATTGTTACCCATCCATCATTATTATCACTAAGTTTTATAAGTAATGAAATATTTTCAAAGGAAAAATCTTGCATTTCATTATCTTTAACAGGACTGTTCTTCCTGCATTTTGAACAAGGAGCCTCACATCTTCCTTTTGCAGTATCTTTAGTAAATGACATAAGCACTGAGTTAGGGAGTTTGATACAAATTTATCAAAATTTTTTTTTACATTTTATCAAAGGGTGGTAGGTAAAATATATTGAACATCTTTTTTTTGTAGAATTGAGCTTGGAAGAAAGTCTTGAAATGACACCAGAAGTTACAATTAATAACTAATGTCAGAAGTCAGCTGCTTCTTCAGAACATTAGCCAAGGTTTTCTTTAGCTCATTATATTTTATTTTATTATTTTATAAGAAGCCAACAAGATTCACCCATCTTCAATTCTGACATTTGAATTCCAATATACATTGCTCTGAGAGGGGACTTGGAGGAAGCCTTTATGTTTATCAGACCTGTATTTCCAACATAAGTTTATTTTTCATTTAAGAAAGATAACAGTATTAAAGAACACACAAATACTATATCAATATGGATTTTAAAAATCTGAACATAGTGGTTTTTATTTTTAAAAATTCCTATATTTAGGCTCATATGCTTCACATCCATCTGCTGAATTTCTCAGCTTGTAAATATATTACTAGAGAATGACCAGACTTCCTTGAAACTTTAAAATGACCCCATCAACATTCATTCTTGGCATTGTTATGTGATACTGACACCATTATCTCAAAAGGAATTTTAGTTTTCAAATCAGCAAACTTAAAATTGACTAAGAAAGCATGTATTAACAGTAGACTTTTTCTATTTCATTATGTTAGGCAAGATTTGGAAAACATCAAGTCATTTGATGAGCAGTTAGTGAGAAGTACATATGTAAATGCTCCATTATAAGGATTTTCCCCTATACTCACTATAGTATAATGCTCCTGTGTACAGGTCATACTCACTTTTCATTCTGCTATCCTAATGACTCAGTCTATTTTCTTTTTCTCTCATGTTCCAGAATGATTCTTGGGGAAAGCAGTATTCATACGCACTCTTCAAAGCCATGAGTCACATGCTGTGCATCGGGTATGGAGCCCAGGCCCCGGTCAGCATGTCAGACCTCTGGATCACTATGCTGAGCATGATTGTCGGGGCCACTTGCTACGCCATGTTTGTCGGCCATGCCACGGCATTAATACAGTCTTTGGATTCTTCAAGGCGGCAATATCAAGAAAAGGTAATTTGTTTGTCTCTAATATCTTCAATCCAGCTAGTTAGTAAATTGAATTAATTGTGTTCAAGTTAACTAAACTATCTCTAACTATCAAAAACAGAATGAGCTAAAATATTTAAAGAAAACACTATCTGTTTTGATTTTTTGAGGTTTCTTCAAGATGTTCCTAATAGCTTTTATCTATTTTTAAACAATAAATCTTATTTTGCATCTATGGAAAAAATAGCGACATGTTTCAAAATGTATGAAACTGAGATAAGATGTTATCATGGTTCATGACCTATCATATTTCAATAGTTATATATATATATATATCACATCTATTATATAAACCCTTCTCTAGCATATGTTAGAAAAAAGCTTATTTATTTATTTATTTATTTTTATTTTTTTAATTTTTATTTTGTCAATATACAATGTGGTTGATTATTGTGGCCCATTACCGAAACCTCCATCCCTCTTCCCTCTCCTCCCTTCCACCCAACAATGTCCTTTCTGTTTGCTTGTCGTATCAACTTCAAGGAGTTGTAGTTGTTATATCTTCTTCCCCCCTGTTTTTTTTTTTTTTGTGTGTGTGTGTGTG